>NW_027103253.1:1059436-1205024 GCF_902728285.1 Clytia hemisphaerica | reverse complement strand
AGACGCTTTTGAACCGCATTGTCCAACGTTTAAACCCACTTTAATATTGCCAGAATAATTGTTGAGTTTACAGATGCCTCGAATTGTGAAAGGGATCCAATCGTATTTTTTGCTCTCGTTTAAAATTGCTTGGTCTATCGGCATTGGAGAACATTCGTGTCCATTGAAAGTGACATAGTATCTTGCACAACAAGATGAACATGGATCTTCATGAATACGTACACTCGTTTTGACAGAGACCAATAAAGATGTCGTGGAGCGTTTTTTATTGAAAGTACATTCCTGTAAAGGGAAAACAAAATATTAATATACGTAAGCTCTAGTTTAGACGACCGACTTTTTACCCTAGGCCTATTCTAGTTGCAAGAATAGGCAAAAAAGTGGACAAAAAGTTAATTAAATTTTTTGGAAAAGATTGAAAGAATACAGTACATTGCGCTGACGTCAAAAGTGGGCAAGGTATTGACTTTAGATAGCCAACCTTTTCTGCCTACTTTTAAAGTTCACAATTAGAATAGACGGGACTAAATGTCGGCCGTTTAAACTGGAGCTAAAGTATTGGGAAAAAAATCGCGATTACGAGTGACGTCACGATGGCCTTCGCTCTAGCCTGCACCAATGATATAAAAGTCGTTTGACCGAAGACAAGAAAGGAATCTTCAACTTTTCCCAGGGAAAAAAAGGTGTTGCCTTTGCATGTGCTATGGCATTTGTCTACTAACAAGCTGACTGGGAAGCAATGACCTTAATTTAAAAAATATCGACTTTGTCTCCTAGAGACGAATAAGATTCGATTGCTGTCAGAGATACCATAACGAATGCTTTACCTTGATCAAGCCGCTGTTCTGCTCCACGTATGACCTCCATGAGCATTCTTGAATGTTTGTCTCGACTAAAAATGAAAAAACAATCAGATAATTACAATCAAAAGTTTGATCACTGTGTACTTAAATTTCGTAAAATTCTTCCAGAAAGTTTCTCTGATCTACTTAGTAATTCGGTTTTTGTAAATTTAGAAAAAGAAACTTACGCGAATGCGTGAATCAAGGGTGTTCTACAATCATGGTCAAAATATATTGAGAACTCCGGTTATTTTAACGTTTTTCAAGATTTAAAGTTCCGGCGAAAAAGTCGATTTCGGGTACATCTTTAATTTAATCGAATTATTTCAATTTGGGTTGGCAGACTTCCAGGCTATATTCTGAGCCTTATTGGACTATTTTTGAACTTTTTGATCCTCAGATCCTAATGTCTTAAGTCTAGCGTTAAAACTTTATGAGAGCTGGATAAAAACCTTACAGCAAGACTTCAAGTTGCAATTCTTAGTTTGACTTGACTGTCCCAAACTCTCACAATTCGTACCACCATTGGAAGGTTCAGGATTGGTGCATGTTCGACTTCTTGTTTGCTGACCTGGTCCACATATTCTGTTACAGACAGACCAGCTTGTCCATTGGCTGTACCCTCCATTGGTAACTACATTATAGAGAATAGAGCACTAAAAATCTTCTTAATAATCAAACTATGTGAAACATTTGTCTATAGGAAACTTTCAAAGCATCCATCCAAGCTTATTAATTATAATTTTTTGTAAAATCTCAGAAATTTAGTAAACATTCGATTTAAAAACCCTTACTCTTACACGGACTTACTTTTGCTGAAAAGGCGACCCTTAGAATGACAAAATTGACTTTGAAAGTGTAAAAAACCCAACTCCTAGGGCACCCACATACCGAAAAGAATTTTCCTTTTGAAATCATAAAATTCTCGATATAATAATTTTAACAAAGACAAACAAACTTGACAGGTAGTCTCAAAATCCCAGCTGGTACACAACATTGTTTCAACGTTTATTTAACGCTCACAACGTTCAAATAACGTTAGATGAACGTGTTGAGACAACGTTGTGTGCCATGCTAGCTGGGATCTCTTCAAAGGGTCCTGATGTTTCGATCAATATTTTATGTCGAAAAATTTAACTTTTATGTTTGATTCAATAAAAAATAACATTGTTCTGTAATTACGTGCAAATTCTTACCTCTTGGGTCAGTTCGAACTATGAAAATAGGTGATGAAAAAATACTTTTCCCAACTGTTGTAATTTCCTGAAGAAAGCATGTAGAAAACGCGAGTTAATAAATTTCTACTGTTTTTGGCTAACTAAAATTTGTATTTCTAAGGTTTTCTTTTCCAACTTTGCAGATTTTTTTGCTTGTGACAAAGATAAGATCTTCAGTAGATAAAACTTGGCAAAATACTCGGGGGGGGGGGGTACTTAGGCAAATGGAGGGTACAGTATGTGCCGCCCTTAAGGGTACCTTTTTTGGATTTCCAAAGTCCCGCAAAGGATCGGGAAAATCAGAAAATCAAATTTCAGTCCCACTAAGGGTAGAAGAAATAGGAAAATTTCAACTTTTACCCCCAGAAAGATCGAAATTTGGTCAAACTGGTCAAATTTGCCCCAGAAAGGGTCGTAAAATTCACAAAACTTTCCTTTTTTTTTCCTTTTCAGTTCCGGTAAGGGTCCGAGGGTCGAAAGTCGGGCTGCACCCCCCCCCCGTCAGCTCGCAACCCTAGTACGCCCCCCCCCCGGGAAGAATGAATACTTGAGAGAAGTGGCTTTTGTGGAGCTATTCAATAAGATCATTTAGGAATATTGCTTTATCTTGTTATATTAGGAATAATATGAAATCGAATCACCTGAACTTCGAGTCCATAGGTAAATCCTGATGCCAAGCCAATAATTTTCTTCGGATCATTGTTGCCAGGGAAACTTTGTGTTCGACTAGTTCCAGGCTTTATGTTTCGCCCAGTTGAATCCATTAAACTGTACCGAACAACATATCCAGTGACTCTTGGAACTTGAGTGATGTTAGATTTCCCCAAATCGAGTGTAACAGAGTAATAATCAGCATTAGCTTGGAATGAATTTGGATTCAGAGGATTCGCAGCAGTGAAGGCAATCAAGGTAGCTGGATGGCTGTATTCTTGGATCTTTTTGGTGGTGTTGGTGGCGGAATCTTTTCGAATAAATTCAGCAATTGCTTTTACGGTTACAATGTACTTGGTGACGGCATTAAGATTGTCAAACTTGATGTTTGTAACATCTTGGACCTGTTGGTCTGCAACGACTTGGCCAACAGAATCTGTCGGAAAAAAAGTATCAAAATTAAACCACTTTATGATTTTTTTGCACATTGAAATTCTTTAGAGTAGTTAAGATATATGCGAGCATGGACGTAATAGAAATTATATAGACTGATACAATTAGCAATTATTTTGATGCGTTTGCCTCTCTAAGGAAAACTTTAATTCTCATTTGGGAATTGAAAGGCCGTGTTTTGATGAAAAAGAATGAAAAAAAAATGTAATGAAGCAAGGAGAGTGAATAATAATGTCATTACTGTGGACATAGCTACGACATAAGAAAACAATGCAAAATTACCCAGTGGGCACAGAAAGTCCGGAGGACGACTATATGACGTCCATATCACGTCCGCCCGTCCAAAGCCCGTCCCCGTCCAATTTCGACGTCCTTAAGACGTCTTTAACGGACTTGTATTTTACAGGACGTCTAAAAGGCGTCCTTAGAACGTCTAAAATTATGTTATTGAGACCAGCGATTGGAAGTCTGGTAACGAGTGAATACAAACATGACTGTAGCCGGGGGTGCAATATTTCATGACATTGATTTTGTAAATGCAAATAATGGAGCGTTCAGCAAGAATTTCACAAATATAACAATTTCATTTTCATATCTATTTGATTCAGACATAAAAAAAATTTTCATATTATTTTTACTAACTGTCAATTAATAAACAGTTAGTTCTAATAACCCCCCGACTACTTTTTGAAAATAAAAATGAAATACAGCAATCTGATTGGCCCGTTATAAAAGTTCTCCATAAATTTTTTTGAGGCGACAGAGTATTCTTCAAAGCAAAACTTCGTGAGCAGGCGAAGAAAAGATGGTCATGGACAATCCTTTTTCAATATTTCTGGCAATTTTACATCTTCTTTTTATGGTTCAAAAGATTGCTAAAAGTGGAGGATGCAAGTAAAAAGATTATAGAAGAGTAAGTGGCAAAAAATTTCTTCTTTCTGTTTGTTTTCATACAGTAGTGTAACGTAACACAGGCTCGCAAACCTAGCGTTCTAAAGAAAATTTGTTTCTTGTTGCATTTTGGTTCCTGAACATCCTGGTTTTTTCTTCCACCACTGTTCTCTTTCGACTTTTGGTTTAAGCTTTTCATTCTATTTTGCAAACAATAAGACACAAGAAATCAAGACTTCTTGAGATAGGCAATAAAAGAAGGCCTTCTTTTCTCAAAACGTTTGTCTCTGTAGTTTGTGTTTTTTAGGCATTTTTAATTTGGTTTAATTAGCTAGCGTTTGGCCTTTTCAATTTTTAGAAAAATATTTTCTCTAAAGTGCATTTCGAATGTTTTGATTTAGAGACGTTCTTTTTTTTAAAACATTCGAATACGAAATTCGCTTTGAACATTCGAATCGCCAAATTTCGAATGTTTTGTTTTGATTCTTTTTATTGAAACTTTATTGTGAGCGAAGCATGATGTGGTGCTCTTCAGTTTATAAAATGTTGGGATAAGATTATTATTTTTGCCACTTTCATTTTTAAGGAGCTTATGCTGAAAAGATGGAGCAAAGACTATAGATTGATCATTTTCAGGTGAGTGAAATTTCCAAGACGATCTTTTCTTTAATAATTGGCTAAAAAATTCTGAAAATTAACGTTTCGATAAGTTCTTTGGGAAATACAAATTTCTTTTTTTTTGAAGGAACAGAGGAGACAAAAGTATTTTGTTCAAAAAGGGACCGGAGACTTGCAATAACTGTGACTTTTGATTAGTTGACAACAACCCACCATTGTTGAGGAAGACAAAACCAGAGAAAGATTTTCGATCAAAAGGCGTTATTATTTAATCAAAAAAAGCGTCGTGTGGTGTTGTGTGTGGGTTTTCTTTGAGAAACTTAAAAGCTTCATTCATATCAGAATACCCTGATTGACTGTTATTTTACCTTTCAGGTACCCACCCTACTGGTCCTCTGGAAAATGCAAAAATAACTGATTGTTCAAAGCAAGGTATGCCATTCTTTGGTGTGTTTTAGGTACCACAAGTCAACTTTATTATTGGCGAATACACCCCTGTTTCAGTGATCCGGTGAGAAATTCTTAACCACTTAGGAATGAAATGAAGGAGGTAATCGAGTTAACATTAGATTAGAGTTTTTTGGTTTCTTGACCCTCAACCCTGCATCCTGTTTTTATTTTAGGACAAGATTAAAATATTTTAGGCTCTTTACCCAATTTTACTCTTGCATTCCTTGCAATTCAATTTCAGCATAGCATTGTTCTTAAATTTTTGTAGTTTCATTACTATCTATTATAAAAAAGAGCTAAAAACATTTATAGACGTTTTTAAGGGTTTTTCTACTTTTTCCCAATATCAAAACTTTTCTTTCCTCATTTTGTTTTCCAGATTCGATCAACACTATTGGATAAATCTAACTCGTCAGTCCAGCTGAACCAAAATATCATCAACATGTTACAGGTAAACCTTAGATTCATCCATCAAATTGGGATCATAGTTTCTAAATACCCCCTTTATTAAGTACCAAGATTTTAGGCAAAACCTTTCAAGGGAGGCACCTGTTCCCTCAATTTATATCAAGAAAGGTGAAATGGAGCTCACATTATGATCTCAAAAAACTTGCTTTGTAGATTAGTCTCTCCTAACAACTGTGACAAACTAACTCCCCTGTATCCCATAGATTTATAAGTTGTTTTGGCACACTTCTTTGAGGAGGATTACAGTCAATAATTATCCTCAAATAAAAGACATTCCTTGTTTGATTTTATCAAACTATTTGTAATCATTTTCATAAATTGTTATTCTCCTTTCAAGGTTGTGCATGAAGAAGAAAGAACTTTCCAACGTCGATTTCATCCCTCGTCGACTTGAAGGAAAAAGTGATAACCAGAGTAGAAGTTAAAGACTGTTATTAGACTTTTTTTAACTAATTAAGAATGGGCACTTAGCTTTCAAAGCATTTCATTATCTTGTACAACACGAATCAAAAGTATTATATATATTTTATCAAGGCGTAAAATTTGTACGTAGTTTTTTTCCACCCTGTTACGATACTTGTTTCAGTTGTTTGCTTCAGAAGATAATATATTCGACAAAGTATAAAACCTAATTTTGTTACTTTTCTAATACCTTTGTTGTTGTGTTGACGAGAAAAAACTAACTGAATTTATTGATATTAAGTGATATTGTCAACTTGGAATAATTCAATTACAGAAATTGACATTGAAATTCTTTTGAAAAGAAACATAAATACTCAACAAAATTATAAAGGCCGTAAGAGAATTTTTTAATGCTTTAAAGAGGAAAGCTGACTATAAAACCTTCAAATGAAAAAGTTCTGACATCTAAATGAACTCTGTAAAAAGGTCAAAGTAATGAAGTCACTCACTCGTACTTGCGTCTAAATGAAGTCTGTAAAACGTCCTTCAGACGTCCAATTAATGAAGTGGCTCATTCCGGCGTCCATATGACGTCGGTAAAACGTCCTTCAGACGTCAAATTTTAAAAGAGACGTCCAAATAGCGTCCACTTCGCGTCAAATAAGGACGTCTTATTCGGACCGAAATCGGACGGACGGATATGACTTCATTTTGCACGTCCATAGAACGTCTAATAGACGTCTCCGCCGGACGTCCTCCCGTCCAAAATGGACTTTCTAAGGACGTCCATAGGACGTCCTGTGCCCACTGGGTAGCTTGTTGTTTATCCGGTGTATATAATAAATTCATGGAGCAATAAAGAAAATATTCATCATCATCATCCTTCGATCTAGGTCCGAATGGAAACAGAAAACATTGAGTTTTAAACTAATATTCTTACCTTTCAAAACAACACGATAATCCTCTATCTTGATACCATTAGCTTGGTAGACTGGTTCACTCCAAGATATCTTCAATGAACTTTCAGAACTTTGAAATTTCAGCATGGTTGGTTCGGAGGATGGTTTAGTTGTCACACTGACTATTTCACCGTTTGGAGAAATACCAAATTCTGTCACATGGACGATACGGAATTTGTATGTAGTCAAATGGTTTAAGTTAGTGATGGTGACGTTTTGTGTATTTTGCTGACTGAAAGCAAACTTGAGAGATGTTTTAGATTCTTCGCTGTCATCGATGATTGACCAGTATTCCACCAAGAAATGAGTCACCCATGTATTGTTTGGTTTTGTGACAGAAATTTTGAAATGGTCGTAAGATACAAAGGTCACTTTAGGTTTTCCTATTTGACGTACATCAGGGATAATGAAATCCAACGAGTCAGCAACACCAGATCTTTTAGCTTGAACCCTGATTGGTTGGTCTTCGTCTCGTAAATTGATTGAAATGAGGTAACCAAACTTGTTAGAGTTTTGATTGGCTTCCAAAAAGTTTTTGAAAAGCTTCTTTTGTTTTCCCAGTTCACTGGCCTTAGCATCGTTATTATACCAAAAGGAGGAGTTGATTTTTTCATTTTGTAAAAACTTTTGCGTGATTTGTTTTGATTGCAAGATATTGACGTCTAAAACAACGACGTGGAGGTAGTTCATCATAATTTGTGCTCTTGTGGGTTGCTTAAAATCTGCTACTCTAAAATTCTTTAAAGAATATTCATTAAATCCATCAGTTAACAAATTAAGTGCACGAATTTCCAAGCTTCGTGAATTGAGGAATGCTTCACTTTTAACGAATTCAAATGGTGATTCATTGGCTTCCACCAACAAATTATTCAACTCCTTTGCTCCTTCTTTTCCTGCTCTGATGTCTGGTAAAAGGGTTTGGAGTTTTTCTTTGATTTTCAATAACTTGCTGTTCAAGTTAATTTTATAAAGGTTTAAATTTTCTCGAATGACAGGGTATTCAAAGGCAGGTCCAGAGTTCAATAACGTATTTATCTCCATACTAAGGACGTTGAAGTGGCTGAGCATTTCGGCTGTTTTTTGTGTCAAGCTGTCTCCTATACTAACTAAAATAGTATCCGTGGCATCACAGAAATCTTGAATGGGAGTTAACTGGACTTCAACAGGAACAGCATTGACGTAATCTGGAGGCTGAGCGGTATAATCTGAAAAATTGAAAAAAATATGGTCTCGTGTTATTTTTAATCTCTCAAGTTGAAAAGTGAAATGAAATGTTTTGAATTTCATAACAATTATGAATGATGTCGACGACACTCCATGGCTATCTACCCTTTCTCCTTTTAAATTGTTTATTTTTTTAAGTCTTAACGAAGCTTCAAAATACCTTAAGCGAAATTATTTTTGCAGATAATTTGCCAAAATCATTTTCCGCATATATTAAAAAAAGATACCTTGTATAAAATGAGGTCTGTCTCATGACAATTCACATCACGACGATTCACTTTTTTTTTGTCTATATAAAACGGCCATTTTAGGCAAAAAAAGAGCCAATTTAGTCTGCCATTTGCCAAAATTATTATCGTAAAATATAAATTTGTTTATGAATCATGCTCTTCATCAAATTAAGCTATTGCTAGAATTTTCCTTTTAAGGTAGATGTTTGTGTCCTTCAAAACAAAAAATATACCTTGCAGCTTTTTAAAGCTCTTGACAGCTTCTTCGAATGTAGCTGGAAAGCCACCAGGTAGTTTGAAATCTCCATTAAACCGCACTTTCACAGATTCTCTGAAACGTTTTTCTTCTCCCTCTACTTTGACTGTTGCACTTCCCTCAATGGAAAAAGCCGGAATTGCTTTGACCAAGACTTGTAAGCTACCAGCAATCTTTTCTTTCTTTTCTTTCCTGCTTACTGATCGTTTAAAAAAGTAGTAGGC
This sequence comes from Clytia hemisphaerica, assembly GCF_902728285.1. Taxonomy (NCBI): domain Eukaryota; kingdom Metazoa; phylum Cnidaria; class Hydrozoa; order Leptothecata; family Clytiidae; genus Clytia; species Clytia hemisphaerica. The sequence goes on along the minus strand of NW_027103253.1, from coordinate 1,196,139 downwards.
GTTTTGACCGTAAACGACTTTGCTAACGACGTGCGTTGCTTGCTTGTTATCACATTGTTTGGGGAAATTTTTTACCGCTGTGACCGGTAAAACATTGTAAAATGAAGTAGATTTGTAGGCCAGTGTGAATGTTTCGTCCGTTGTCAGCACATCGGATTGTCGGACATACTGAGCACTACCGGACACTTCGATAAGACCACCTGAAAAAAGATTATAATAACCAAAATTATTCTATTTTTGTAGAAGATGTCATTCTGACGAAAAAGATTCTCTATTATTAATTTTACCTTTAAATAACCTCAATAATGAACCAAATCCTATAGCTCTGTATGCTGTGTGTCACCACTTTCGTTTTCGCAAGCAATGTTTTTGTTCTCGATAAGTTTATTTTAATTGACAGATCGGATAGAGCCTGGTTTAGACTTTATTCAGCCTTTGTTTTGAAATTTAAGGCCCATCTACTTTTAGTAATAATAAATCTTACCCATAAAGCTTAGTTTCAATGAAGCATCAATATCCATGAGGTTCATTCGACTATCCTCCGTTTTGCCAGAATCAAATTGGTAATTTGTTGAAGGACGAGCAAATCTTCTTTTTCGATGTTTTTCCAACTCTTCCATAGACCATAAAGAGACGCCCGATAAAAATTGATCATTTTTGGCATCGTAAAATTCACCCAGGGATACATCAGAGCGGAGGAGTTTTCGTTTTATAATAGTAGCTTTGCGTCCTTTATTATTAGCTGGTGGGCTGCTTGCTCTTCTCACGCGTACGTCTTGGCCACCCTGTGTTTCATCCTCATCTGGTTGGTAGCAAATTTCTTTCTGTGGCCAATAAAGCTGATTACCTGGACATGTTTTCAATACAGCATATCCATTCCCTTCCTCGCAAGAGTAATATTTCCGTTCATCCAAACTTGAGAATCGCTTAATGCCAGGGGCACACTTGGTTTGTTCTTCATCTAAAGAAGAAAGAACTGTTTAAATATTGGCTTGTTATAGAATAAACAAAGATTAACAATGATTAGAAAGGAAAAAATTCCTCTTTCGATAGCTATCTACTCAAGGCAGGGTCGAGCGCCACTCTCTCCCCGGAATTGCTCGACTTACTTTGATTCTTCTCTAACTGCTGAGCATCAAGCAGAGGAGACATCAAGCACCATTTTGTACTGATGTGAAGTTTGGTATGACCCGCCGGCAGGGGATCGAACACCGTAGTCGAAGTTTTTACCTTTACACTACAAAAGTCAACAAAATAAAAATAGTAGACTGGACTGTCGTTCATAATGCGTGTAATACATCAGTATAGGTGTTATATGATAATACGATTATTGTTACGGGGGTTTAGTTTGTATAAACTAAAATTTGTTCCCTCCATTACGTTTTGCTTTATTTCTAGATTAGAGGAATTAAAGCTTCATGGACCTGCCTGAATGATAGAAAGGTGCCCAGTGGTAAAATTTCAAATTAATTCGCTTTTTGGCTTAAAATCTCGCTGGAGAGACTGACTTTTGATCTTTTTTTTTTGCTTGACCATGAAGCCCAATCCAATTCCTACGAGTTAGACCAAGAATGACGATTTCTAACTCAAACTGGGCATTACATACATATTTGACTTTGAAATCTCTAAAAATGAGTCTTTACACAGTCTTTACATTTTTTGTTTTCAAGTAAAAATTTGTAAATTCAAAGTCGAATATCTCAGCTTCGGAAAATAATTGGGTCAAGAACTTTAGAGGTGTTTCTTAGACCATAAAAGGTATCTCTAAGTCAAATATCAAAAATCATCTGATAACCCTTTTAAGTATTTTAACAAATTAGGCTGGGTCTTCTTTCACAAAAATAACTCACCGTTTTGTATTTCCTTTCGAAAAAAAGCACTTCGTTTATCTTTTAAGCCACCTGTTAAGGATTCTGGTAATCCATTTACTGCTATTTTTTCGGCAATCAAAACGAACAGGAAAATGAATAACTTCACCATCCTAAACATAAAAATAAAATACTTAAGGCTTGGGGACACAAGTTTTTTTTTGCGTTGGTGCAATGCAACTTGCTCTATCCCACCACGCCTTTTTTTCTACCAATAAAAGTGAAATCTCACTTTTGTCCCTGGGACAATGGAGCAAAATTGATTTGAATCATTTTTGGTGAAACTGAAGTGTCCCCAGTCTTTCCGTTTCCATCGGGCCTGATGAATATAAACTTTTAGAGGGTCCGTTTGAAAATTTTATTTAAGAAAAATTATAAATGAAAAGATGTTTACCTGAAGAAGTACAAGTCGCTTGTCTTTCTTTTGTCTTCAGTCTTCACTCAAGAAGGCTCCTTGCATGTGTGGTGTGGTAGAGTTAATTTCTTCTCATTTTATACACTTTTCCAACGTCCGTAAACAATAAACTAACAAAAGGATCTTCATATCTGCTTGTTTCCAGTCCAATTTTATAGGTTATTATCCTTTTGATGGTTCTGTAAAAATACCGAAAAAGCTCAAAGGTATGGGACTGAGTCTGCTTTGATTGTTCTTTTATGTTCTGAAGAGGAAATTAAAAGACTGGGACTGAGCTTGTTTTGGTTGTTATGTCTTCTGAAGAAAAGCACAAAGCTTAACAAATATTGTTTTTATCCTTTTGAAAGCAATTTGAAAATCAGCCTCGTTTTGAATAATATAATTCACATGGACGTTAGATGGACGTTAGATGGAGCATGTTTTAATGGATGGAATATATCCTCTCAACCCGCTGTTAGTATGGAAAAGTCGTTTCCAACTACATATATACCCTTTTTCACAGAAAAGTGATAAAAAATGCTCTCAAAATGGTTAAAATAAGAACATGTTAAGAAGATTTTTAGGCTTAAAACTCAATTTTTAATTTTTCTAAAAGAATTATTGTAAATACTTGATCAATATCTGCTCTCTTGTCAAATCCTCCCTGCACACATCTTTTTACAAGTAGAGTGGTGAATAATTAAGCGAGTGACACTTCATGCAAATGTTGGATATTTTTTCCTCTTTTTGGCTAAAGACTCTGCCAATTAAAAGACGAAAAGAGCATGGGAAATAGGATTAAAGCTTGGTTCCCATTGGTTGATAAGAAGCGATAGAAAAAGACAACTTCTTAAAATAAAGCGATAGTAGGCAATAGAAACCGGTAGAAACATGAAGAAACACTACAGTTGAAATAAAATTTTGCTGAGGAAAATTTATAAGAAAAATGAAATCAGCACAAAGAACGCCAAAGGAAATTTGTCTAACGTTTTTAGAAACTTGATTTAGCTCCTCAGGTTTTACTTTTATGGTCTTTTGATGTCGTACATTCTATTTGTTTGAAGTTTTCTAGATTGTTTTTGAAAGTTTAGGTCACCAGATATGAAAAAACAGAAAACAGAAAACATGTATTAAACGGCGCGAGCTCGTTTAATCCCAGGAATTTAATAAAGTCAATTACTATTATATACTTTGGGCTTTACAATGTTAATTCTGGTTTGATTTTTCCACATGTACGTTTATTAGAGACTCGAGAGTAGAAAATATTTCCCTTTTCTCTGAAAATCGAATGACATTTTGAAAAAACTTCACACCAGTGCTATAGTTTCTATAAGTAACTCAATGCAATTCTCTGAATCATTCTTCAGGGATGATGGAACTCTTGGAAATCAGCTTTGTAAATATGTTTATTTGGTCCAAGGACTATTTGAAAGAAAACAGCCGGCAAAGGGTTTCTAAGTAACTCAGGACAATTCTCTGAATCATTCTTCAGGGAAATGAAACCCTTGAAAATCAGCTTTGTAAATATGTTTATTTGGTCCAAGGACTATTTGAAAGAAAACAGCCAGCAAATGGTTTCTAAGTAACTCAGGACAATTCTCTGAATCATTCTTCAGGGAAATGAAACCCTTGAAAATCAGCTTTGTAAATATGTTTATTTGGTCCAAGGACTATTTGAAAGAAAACACCCAACAAATGGTTTCTAAGTAACTCAGGACAATTCTCTGAATGATTCATCAGGGATAATGGAACTCTTGAAATCAGCTTTGTAAATATGTTTATTTGGTCCAAAGACTATTTGAAAGAAAACAGCAAATGTTAGTGATGTATCCAAGCATCTCTTTTCTGCAAAAAAATAAGGAACATACTTCCGCTTTGACACTTTCATTCCCTTTCCTAAGCCAGCTCTATATATTTCTTAAAATTCACTGCGCCATCACCATAACTTTGAACACCGTACATGTTACAGATCCATTTATAATACCTTTCTAGCATTACCCCTAACCCTACAGGTGCCCCATACCATGGCCTTATGTTTTACTGTTAGTGTTTTCCCAACTCTCACAAAAAAGGATTGAACCGGGTGACTTTTATGACTTCATTTTTTTTACACGTGATAGACATTGACATTGTGAATTTGAAATTTTCTTTTGAAAATGATGACGCATTTTATTCATCTTCAGCTTAGATTTTAAGAAAAATTCTTCATAGGAAATGCAAAAGCGGGAAACTATGTTGAAGGGCCTTTTATCTTTCAGAATCTTCAAACAGAATCTAAATATCTTTATTTTATTGGTTCGACTGTGACATACATTTTAAAATAAATTTAATGGAACATCTACTAACCTGATCTGATTGTTCGCCTTCTGTTTCTTGGTGTTTTCTTATGACGTGCCCTATGTTGCAAAACTATTTCTTCTCGCTATTTTAACAATCCAATATTCGTTTAAGACAGATCACGATTTTTGCTTTTAAAAGTGAACTTTTTTTCAGAAAATTCAGTGGGGATAGGAAAAATGGTAAATATTTTGCAGTGAGGATTGATTTATTTAATTTTTTTTCAGTGGGGACGAAAATTGGAGAATAATTTTCCACCGGGGACGATATTTTGGCCAATTTTTCCATTGGGAAGGGTTCCCAGTTGGTCTGCATGTGAAAAGGGGTGTAGTATGTGAAGAAATCGTAAGTGTCAATAAAAATGATTTACAAAGTAAAGACACATTTTTTTGAATTATTTTATTTTCTGGCAAATGCAAAAAGTCTTTTGAAAAAACTGGCAAATAAAGAGAGATTCGGGGTGACCAGTTTCTAAGTCATTGCGGCATACTTTTTACGTTTCTGGATGACCAGTCATTAAGTCATCGGCACTTAAAGGGTTAAAAAAAAAGATAAAATCGGCTTCCCCAAAATAAAATAGGGTCTTTTTTTTTGTTTATTTCAGTCTCGTTGTTTTTCTAAGGTTTTCTACCTACCCGTCTTTCCGCCTAAAAAACAAAATGTTAAAAAACAATTAATCTAATGAAAAGTTTAAATAATAAGTTTCCTCCAACCCACCGGGGTAGATCCTATAAATTAACATCTGTTCGTCCATCCGTCCGTCTGTCCGTCCGTCCGTTCGTTTCCAACTTTACTCGAGATTGAATCATCGGAATCTTTTGATTTTTGGTACAAAGGTGCAAAATGGTGATGTCCGAAATGTGACGGAGCCCGATTTTCGAAAAAAAAATTTTTGGACCAAAAAACGGCTAAGATTTTTTACATGAAAGTAGTCATAGGTAAAAGATGGCTCAAGCAGATTTTTGCAAAAAAAATTTGTTTGCTCAAAAAACGCATGTTTATCTATAAGAATCACTATTAATAAGCACACATCAATGTTCTTAGGCAAATTACTCACTTTTTTTATGAGATAGAAGTTTCTTTTGCTCATGAGAGTTTACTTTTGAAGAATATGTGTATTTAGACATAAAATTTTGGTTGCTTGGCTTGTTTTTATAGAAAAACTGGCCAAATTCGATATTTTTTTATAAGAACATTATCAATTACTTAGGTCATGGAGGTATAAAGAAACAGGAGAAGTATGCTATTGTAACCATGCTCGCCCTACGATTGAAAATATTACGAGGTATGCATGCTCATAATCTCATATATCGTGCATTTTTAATGAGCTCTTTTGTTGATAGGTAAAATCTTATTGGCTAACTTAAGTGTTGGAAATAAAATGGGACGAGATTCATTGTTTCTGACATTGGTGTAAGAAAATATTTGGATTAAAAAAGGGCCTGTAAACTTTGCAATCCTTCATCAAATGACAAGATTTTTCGATCAACATTTTCTTCAAGGTGAACTCTATTGCTTAATACTTACCTCCAAAATTCTCCAGCGACTTTTTGTCTACAAATTGGGTCTGAAATTGTGTGTGCTTATAAAGAACTTTTCATTTTCTGGCTTGAGAAAATATCTTTTCAAAACAAAATTTAATGGATGACAAAATTGAACGCAAACTTATTTCGTGGAGCTAAATTTTATTTTATTCTCGTATATTAGAAGGCTGGAAATCTTCGATGCTGATAGTAAGAATGTTCAGAGCAAACTTGAGTTCTACTAAAAAGTCCTATTTCTTCGGGCGAGCCTAGAATTTCTTTTGATTTATTACATAAAAGAAATCAAAAGACTTTAACGACCAATTACCGACAAATTCATCTCCTGTCTTTCTTTATACCTCTATGCTTAGGTATTAGCTCTTCTCGACATCGGCTCTTTCATTCTTTATGATTTTTTGCACAAAGATGCATAACTATAAACCCTCGAATGGGCTCTTCCAGAAAAAACCATTCATGGGGGTGGAGGATATATTGTCCAGGGGTATTGAAAAAACCCTGCAAAACTGCCATGTCCATGGGGTGAATCTGCGATGTCCAGGGGTAAATATTTGTGTCCAGGGGGTCAATTTGATGCTTGTCCATGGGTAAAACACGTGTTCAGGGGGTATAAAATCGAAATGTCCAGGGGTAGATCACAGAAAAAATAATATATCCTCCACCCCCCATGAACGAATTTTTTCTGGAAAAGCCCAATGTGGCGGAGCTCGATTTTTGGAAATTTTTTTTGGGTAAATTTCAGCTAAAAAACGGCTAAAAAAGGGTTTTTTGGCCTTATAAATATTGGATCGTTGTTTTTTTCTGATTTTTTTGCATGAAATTAGGTAAAAGATGACTCAAGCTGATTTTTGTAAAAAAAGAATTTCTCAGCTCAAATAACGCATCTTTATCTATAAGAATCACTATAAATATAAATACATCAATGTTCTTAGCCAAATTACTCAATTTTTCGATGAGATAGAATATTTCAAGAGCATGAAATTTTGGTTTCTAAACGTTTTTTTTTATAAGTAACAAACTACTAATTTTAATAGATCGTCACTATTTGTATTCTGAATGATTGTTTAACGGTCATGCTCACTTAGATATCAATTATATATGAGTTAAATGTTTAACCAGGACTTTTATGGACCTACCCATAAAAGTATCACTTGTTAGAATATATATTTATAAAGTTCATTTCCAAGGAGACATTTGTTAGAAGTGTCTGGATAGATAGTGAGTTAGGCAGCAAGGAAAGTTAGCTTTATAAACAGAATTTCCTAGAATTTTTAATACAAATATTTCAATAAATAATTAAAGAAAAAATCCTAATGAGGAAGATAAAGACCAAAGTTGAAAAAAATGTATCTTCTGAACGATAAATGGACCTTAGATCCCGGGGGGGGGGGCAGCTGGGCAAAAGGACTGACGGGTATGTGCGGGTCCTAAGGGTACCTTTTCCAATATGTTTAAAATGCACTGTAGGGGTCGGAAAAACTAGAGATGCACTGTAAGGGTAGAAATTTCAGAAAATTCTTGAAAAATCTAGATATTTTGACCAAAAATGCTAGAATTTTGACCATTTTTTGCACGAAAGGGATCGAAAATTTTGGGGAAAATGCACTCTAAGGGTATGATTTTCACTGATTTTTGCTGCACTGTAAGGGTGCAATTTTAAAAGCCAATTTTTGGCCCGCACATACCGTCAGTCCGCAAACCCAGTGCCCCCCCCCCGGGCCTTAGATGGACGTATTTCACGTTGTGATAGATGCGATATTCTGCTGCATATCCTATGCATATTCTTAGAAATTTCTCCTCTCAGGTTTTGATGATACCAAGACAACCTTTTGTAAAAGAAAAATGGTCTAATAATATTTCGAGGAAAAATTTAATTAATTTCAGAAAAAAAAGAGTTATACTTTGTTTTCACAAATTTCTAGTTCAGGTTGGAGGGGTTCCCAAAATGTACCTTGACCCATACCTTAAAATCTAGCGGGGGACTAACTAAATAGACCTATTGAGATGAAAGCGCACCCAACATAGTTCTCTTGCAACAGCCTCTTCTAAAGGCTAAAGCCCAATTTGGAAGAATTCCATCTCTTATGCATATAACCTGTTACAGACCCACTGTGAGACCATCCCCACTGGAAAATTTGGCGAAAATTACGTCCTCCCTTTTCTCGTCCAGAAAAGACCCTGTAACTTTGGCCCTACTGGGAAATTGATTTTCGAAATTCAATGTTTAAAAATTGCACTCAAAACCATCCCTACTGGATTTTTTAACCTTGCCTTGCTTGAAACAATAGAATTTCTATCCCCATTGGGATTTCATTAGGAATGTTTATCCCCACTGAGGAAAAAGTTCTACCGAGGATGTGAGACAGGGGTGACTGCATGTAGTGAAGCATGTAAACTCGTCATTCGAAATTTATCTAAAATTTCTAAATTTGATTTTAATTTTTCTAAAAGAATTATTACTTGATCAATATCTGCTCTATTGTCAAATTCTCCCTGCACACACCTTTTTACAAGTAGAGTGGTGAAAAATTAAGCGAGTGACACCATTATGCAAATGTTAGATATTTTTTCCGCTTTTTGGCTAAAAACTCTGCCAATTAAAAGACGAAAAGAGCACGGGAAATAGGATTAAAGCTTGGTTCCCATTGGGTGATAAGAAGCGATAGAAAAAGACAACTTTTTAAAATAAAGCGATAGTAGGCAATAGAAACCGGTAGAAACATGAAGATACACTACAGTTGAAATAAAATTTTGCTGAGGAAAATTTATAAGAAAAATGAAATCAGCACAAAGAACGCCAAAGGAAATTTGTCTAACGTTTTTAGAAACTTGATTTAGCTCCTCAGGTTTTACTTTTATGGTCTTTCGATGTCTTACATTCTATTTGTTTAAAGTTTTCTAGATTGTTTTTGAAAGTTTAGGTCTCCAGATATGAAAAAACAGAAAACAGAAAACATGTATTAAACGGCGCGAGCTCGTTTAATCCCAGGAATTTAATAAAGTCGATTACTATTATATACTGCAGCAGTTTTCAAACATTATAACCGCTTATCTACTTTGGGCTTTACAATGTTAATTCTGGTTTGATTTTTCCACATGTACGTTTATTAGAGACTCGAGTGTAGAAAATATTTCCCTTTTCTCTGAAAATCGAAGGAAGCATTTGACATTTTGAAAAAACTTCACACCAGTGGTATGGTTTCTAAGTAACTCAATGCAATTCTCTGGATCATTCTTCAGGGATAATGGAACTCTTGGAAATCAGCTTTGTAAATATGTTTATTTGGTCCAAGGATTTGACATTTTGAAAAAACTTCACACCAGTGGTATGGTTTCTAAGTAACTCAATGCAATTCTCTGGATCATTCTTCAGGGATAATGGAACTCTTGGAAATCAGCTTTGTAAATATGTTTATTTGATCCAAGGACTGTTTGAAAGAAAACAGCCAGCAAATGGTTTCTAAGTAACTCAGGACGATTCCCTGAATCATTCTTCAGGGAAATGAAACCCTTGAAAATCAGCTTTGTAAATATGTTTATTTGGTCCAAGGACTATTTGAAAGAAAACAGCCAGCAAATGGTTTCTAAGTAACTCAGGACAATTCTCTGAATCATTCTTCAGGGAAATGAAACCCTTGAAAATCAGCTTTGTAAATGTGTTTATTTGGTCCAAAGACTATTTGAAAGAAAACAGCAGCAAATGTTAGTGATGTATCCAAGCATCTCTTTTCTGCAAAAAAATTAAGGAACATATTTCGGCCTTGACACTTTCATTTACTTTTCCAAGCCAGTGCAACTTATTTGCGCTATTTCTTAAAATTCACTGCGATATCACCATAACTTTGAACACCGTACATGTTACAGATCCATTTATAATACATTTCTAGCATTACCCCTAACCCTACAGGTGCCCCATACCATGGCCTTATGTTTTACTGTTATTGTTTTCCCAACTCTCACAAGAAAGGATTAAACCGGGTGAGACACGAAAAAGTTTCTCTCTATATAAATCTTATTAAGAGTAATTGTGCAAAATTTTAGGGTCAAAGCTCGTCCAGATCAAGTTTTATGACTTTTATGACTTCATTTTCAAATTTTGACACGTGATAGACATTGACATAGTGAATTTGAAAATTAAAATTTTTTTTTTTGAAAATGATGGCGCATTTTACTCATCTTCAGCTTAGATTTTAAGAAAAATTTTTCATATGAAATGCAAAACGGACGTTGAAGGGCATTTTTTTATCTTTCAGAATCTTCAAACAGAATCTAAATATCTTTATTGGCTCGACTGTGACATACATTTTAAAATAAATTTTATGGAATATCTACTTGGTGTTTTCTCTACGTCATTACGCGCCATAAGCACAATTAGTCGATTTTAGTCAGCAAGTCTAGAGAAATAGATGTCAAGAACTTATAGCCTTTGGATTGTGAGCGACTGTTGGATAGTGAGGCAAAATTGGCGTTAATATGGGTAGAGGATTAAGGTTGCTCCACTCCGAGGTACTATCTTTGCCGACTGATAAGGGTGTGCCACTGAGGTTCAAAAAATATACCCTAAGTGAGACTCGTTTTTTTGAAAATTTTGTCAAAATTTGTTAAAAAGTGACTCTGAATGGAACTGAAATTTCAAAATTTTCTGCTTTTTTCCCAAACTCCTCCAAAAAGTACCTACGAGGGATAGATTTTTCAATGTTGGTGTTTTCCCAAGCATCCAGCCCCCCGGGTTCCTCTCTACCTTTTTCTTTATTACCGAGTTTATGTATGTGTGTTTTTCAGCGACGGAGACGGTAAGGTTATAATTTGAGTAGATCCTGACCAGCTGAGGACGACGATAAATCAGCACTTTTACCGTCCTCGATTTTGCGGGGCGGAATTGCGGGTTATTCCAAATCGCTTCAGTCACTCTACCGTCCTCAAAAGTGCAAATACATAGACTCGGTATTATAAAGTTGAAGGATTTTGAAATCAACTCAAAATATTGTAGATTCCTTGTATAAAGATGTGTAAAAATGAACTATTATACTACAGTAAGATTTTTCTAAAAAAAATATTTAAAATTGCTCATAAAATACGTTTATATAAAAAATGTGCCTATAAAATTTATATTTTCTAATTAAAAATAACGCTAAGAAAGTTCAAATCTTAATTCAAACAGTTTTATGTTTGTTTATATTTGATGTTCGAGAAAAAAATCTTAACCAAACTAGAGGAGAGGAATATTTTTAACTTTAGATTTCAACGGGCAGATGATTGGCAGATTTGTCAGTGGTTGTAATAAGAATATAATAAGAATATCAATATCAATTTTTTCTCAAATTCAGAGAATATTATTTGTCAGTGGTTGTAATAAGAATATAATAAGAATATCAATATCAATTTTTTCTCAAATTCAGAGAATATTAACTTTGACTTTAAGGTGGGAGTCACATGAAAAATTGAGAAAGTTGATTTTTTACATTTTCCTGTATAACTTTTTAACTTGAAGAGGTTTTTAAATGAAATTTTCTACAGAGGTAACTTAACAATAAATGATTTCAAAAATGTAAAAAAAAGTCTAAAAATAGCCAAGACGGGGGTAAAATCAGCCAGGGGGTAATGTACTGTGAAAATATTGTGTCAACGTTTTAGAAAAATCTACAAAACCTATCACAAAAATTTTTTTTGCAGCTTGTTAATATTTGGATAAGGAGTGTTATGAATGGAATTTTTTTTTGAAATTTCATTCCAGGGGGTCTGGAAACTAAAAAATGCATTTTTTGAATTTAGTAATCAAAAAAGTATTTTTTCAAAAATGTAATCCATTCATAACACTCTAGACCATAAATTGAATTTCTCCTGAAAATTTCAAGTTCATAGCACTTGTCAATCCTGAGAAAACGTTGCCAAGGTGTGCGAAAACCCCCTGAAACCTATTTTGAGAAAACGGACCGCAAAGTCAGAAGTAGATATATATATCTCTATTTCTCTGTAATAAATCGACCGTTTTACAAAATTCTTTCGCTGTTTGACTAAAATGGACTATAGTTCTACTTTATATAATTTAAAAAAGGCTTTGAAATATCAAAATAGTCCAGAAATTCCAAATTATCACTTTCACGTGATGTGTGCCAATCCTAAAGTTTTGCGCCAAACTCCACGTCAACATTGATTTAAGTCAATTTAAATGTGTTTTCACAACAAAAACCATATTTTCAATGTAATAGATCATCCTAGTATATTTCCTCACTGATTCTGCCAGTTATAGGTTAATCTAAAGTTGATCTGTTGTGATACAAGAATCCACTTGGACATCTAGTATGCACGATTTCTTCATGAATGTAAATAATCCAGCAAGAGAGGGCGGAGCCGGAGGGAGCGCCCCAGACCTTCAATAATTCATCACAACCAATTGTTAAACCAGCCTCCAGGCTTTCAATTCCTTTAACACTTGGATCTTTAAATAGATACATCATTGAATATGCCTTTGGTCTTTGTCCTTCAATAAGTTTTCCGGTGTCGTATCGTCAAACTAAGTTCATATATCGAAAACGTTGAGTTTGAGAATCATAAGTCTTTGGTTTCACCTAGCTCAAGCTTTCTTAGTTGAGAAGAATGACATTAAAGAGCTAAAAATGTCATCAGTCAATCCAACATTTCCAAATTAAAGCAGTTTTTCATAGTCAAAAACACTGCTGACAGCCTCCAAACAAAATTTGTATGCTTTTAAAAATATAATTTTTTTGGTTACCATCTTCGATTACGTCATATTAGGAAATCCCGCGTAAAAAAGGCGGTATTGATTTAGACGCCCGAAAAGGGCGTAAAAAGATCTTTCGTTTGGTATGTCATGATCCTATGTTTAGATCAGCCATAAAGAAATCAGGCCCTAGCAACGTGTATGATTTTTCGTTGCTAAGGAAAATACTTTAGATCAGGGTCTAGAAAAAACCTTATATCTCAGGAAATATAAATGCTACGACCTTAAAATTTTCAGAGTGTGTTCAGAAAGGGTATAGGGTCATTAAACGCGCAAAATCTCGAAATCGATCATTTTTTCACCAAATCTCAAAACTTCATGTGACTCCCACCTTAAGATTTTAGACATGTCAAAATACTACCTTTAGAACGTCATGGTTTGCATAAATTTTCAATTTTTTTTTAACTCGTTAGTTAAGAACTCACTGATGGACTACTTTAACGACATACATTTTTGCGCAGATTTCGAGAATTAAGTCCCAATGTAAATTTTGAAAGGTCTTATCTGCGAAATTCTATTCAACAAAATCGATAATACAATCAGCGAAATTAAGTCCCCACGAAATTTAATCTCCACAGAAATTTATACCATTAAAGTAAAAGTTGTAATTTCAATACTTCTTTTAATATACAAATATAAAACTATTACCTATTTGAAAAAATTAGGGTCGTTCGCACTATAAGAACAATAAGCCAATTTTAGTATTTTCAGTTTCCACCATTTACACTGTGTCCTCTTCCTCTTCATTCTCAGCTTCATAATCTTGATTCAAAGCATCATATCTCAATTGTCGTCCACCTCTTCTATAGCTAGATTGGCTGTATTGATTGCCGCGTCTCTTAGAATATATAGGCTTCCTAGCTATATGTCTTCCACCGAGAGCAGAAGAGGAGGATAGACTTGCATTTGTCGGAAGTTGGGGTAGGAATCTTCTGTTAGGTAGATATTCCTTCTGTGCTTGAATGTCTGCATAACAGTCGTTTGACAGACTATTGAAAGTTGGTCTGTTGGCAGCACCATGATTTTCAGACTTTGTTGTCAGCTTTCGACGTCCGATACACATATTCATTTTCATCGGTCGGAACCGGACAGACATAAAACATAAGAAATAATAACTCAAAAATCTACAGGAAGGAAAAATAACTCGAGAATGTAAAAGAAAAAAAAACGAGTTAAAACACAAAATAACTCGAAACTTTAAAGGAACGAAAAAATAACTCGAGAATCTACAGGAAGCAAAATAACTCGAAGATTTAAAAGAAGGAATAAAAAACCGATTTGAAATTAAGAAGTAATTAACCTCAGACATTTGAAGGAAAAAAAAATAACTCGGAAATTTAAAGGAACGCAAAAATAACTCGAAAATCTACAGAAAGGAAAATAACTCGAAAATTTAAAAGGAAAAAATACGCGAGTTATAACCCGGGATTTCCGAGCCTCCTTATTTAAGAGTTTCTTAGCTGAAAGAATTTTTAGCGTAAAAAACTTAATTTTCGCGAGGGATTATATTTCGCGAAAAAGGCGAAATTCGCGAAAATTCGCGAAATATAATCCCGGCGAAAATTTATCCCCTTAAGGTATGTTATCTTTGTTCATAATTTCCAGATACGTGATGATGGTGCACTCTGTGAATATCTTTGCTGGCTCGAGAAAAATGTAAGCTTGACTAATTATAGAGGTCCCCATTACACTAATAATGTTTCAAGACAAATGTAAGTCTTGCTAATTGAAAAACATTTCTTTCGTGCAATATTCTTAGAAAAGACTACACGTTTTTTTTTTTTATTATAAGGAACACGTTTATAAGGAACTCGAGGCTGAAAATGGTCCAAAAAATAAGGAATTTTTAAGGAACTGCTCAGGCTGAGAATAAGAAAACAAGTTTTAAGGAACAGTAAGAGATGGTTATCCAAACTTAGCAGCTATGTAAATAAGGAACTCGATAAGGAACTTTGAGGCTGAAATTCTCTGTAAAAATAAGGAACTCAGAGGCTCAGAGCAAAGTTTTAAGGTTCCTTATAAAAAAAACAACGTGTATAGTAAATGCATAACTCACCAATTCAATCTGGCCCAGCCTTTGCGAGAAGTTACAATAATCTCAAATAATAATAATGGCAGTTTGTTATTTCGTTACAGAATTTTACTTATTGACGCCTATAGTAATTTCTTTAATTTTGTTATTTTCTTCAGTTCAACACGAATATCAATGAAGCTGAGGCAGCGGAAAAGCTAGATAAGCTTCGTAGGTATGGACTCCAAATCATCATTAGTGAGTTTATATATGTGTTTTCTTTAGCGGAGACGGATGTTTTTCTATAGCAACAAAATACATAGGAACATAATGCTTCAATTGTTAAAATATAGAACAAGTTAAGAACATTTTCAGGCTTTATGAAATTCTTCAAAAATACTCACGGAATTGTAAAATTAAGAACATTTTAAGAATATTAAAAACAAGAAGGCGAACAACAACGACAACACTCCTACAGTTCTCGATTATGCAATTTCGTTTTTTTTCCAAAAATAAAGATATGTAATTATTATTTTTCTACCTGACAATTTATGCAGCGAACAAGATAAATTTGTCAGCTTGAGTTTCGAAACAATATCGTCAATCGGACCAAATTGTGCAGTTATCCATTACAAGTAAGCAATAATTTTATAACAAGATACGGTTCGAAATACACTTAATGAGACAGAAGTTTAAATCCAAATCTTTAACTCAACATCCCACTAAAGTCGAGAGGTTTCAAGAACTGTTACCTTTGTCGTCGATAGATAAAGGATCGAATTTTGGCGGCGATCTAACTTCATATCAAACAGCTGTATCGTCTAAGTCTAACAACTGAGATGTCGAACAAGCGTACTGTCGAACAAGTGACCTAGGCCCATCTGGTCTCATCCAAAATTTTAATATTTATTTCTTGCTCAATGAATAAAACTACAATTTGCTGTTTTTAGACCAGAAATGGAGACAGCGAAAGTACTCTCAGCTGATATGTATCTTTGTGATTCCGGTGGCCAATATTTGTAAGTAATTAGGTTTCAGGGTAGAGGTTGGTACTTTGGACATGTTCATTAAAAAAGGCAAGTTTTTAAGGTTTCTGTGACATTTCATGCCTTTGTTACAAATTTATCCATTTTGATAGTTAACAATTTCTTATCGTAACTCAGATTAGTTTGATGGTTAAGGTGAAGTGTTCTGCTTGGATAATCTAGTAATCAGAACTTTTGTTACTTTAAAATATCAAAAGATATGCTAATTTGAACTTTGTACAGTGCTGGATAATGATGTAACATCAACATTTTCAGTTAAGCTGGATAATGATTTCTAGATCAGCTAATCAACAATACCTATAGATATTTTGACCTATAGAACTTATTAAGGGTACATTGGATAATATTGTAACACAAAAATTAAAATATTCACTGGATAATGATGAAACACAACTCGAAGGTCAGAATAGGCTGTTTCAAAATATCCAGATATTGTTAATATAAAGAGATGGTTTGAGGTAAAACTCAAACAGTTTCTTGGCCTTAATATTTTTGCATTGGTTGGCAGAATAGGGACAATTGCTTGGCGAGAATCGGATAATTATGTAGCATTTTTTGAGAGCTAACCTGAAATAGCTCGTTCAATCAACTGCCATTCATACCTCTTTACATATTCCACCATTTCTTTAAATGGTCTTAAAGCTTCATAGGTCTCTTTGGACAGGAGATTGACAAAAGCAGCACATTTTAGTTCTGTTGAACATTTGGTGCATGAAATCATTATTAATCGACAGATTTTGGATAATTTTGTAACAAAATGCGCTAAAAAAACACAGATTTGTTTCATCTCCTGAATTCGCACTTTAAATAGCTCAGAAAATCGATAAGATTTGTTACTTTGTTATCCATACTGGAAACAAATGAAAGGATTATAACCCTTAGACTCCATGAGACGCGTTTTCGCGTCCTGAAACAGCCAAAATACCAAGTCCCAAAGGTTGGGTCCCAGGTCCCTAGGACTTGATTTAAAGGGGCATAAACCGAATGCTTTTTGAAAGAGTACAAAATTACCATTCCAATGGTACCAAAACGAGTGTCTAAATCAAAAGCTACAAGCTTTTACGCCATTTTGAATTTTCAAGTTTAAAAAAAAAAATCATTGAAATTTTTCAACTTTTTCAAAACTACTGCGCGCTCAAAGGGTTAACTAAATTTTTTAAAATTTTTTTTGAAGACTCCAAACTGCTCAAAATGACTGAAAATGAGAAATAGGAGTGATTTGAAGTTGTTTTGACCATAAAAAATTTTTATCAGGGGTCTCATTAACCCTTAGACTCCATGAGACGCGTTTTCGCGTCCTGAAACAGCCAAAATACCAAGTCCCAAAGGTTGGGTCCCAGGTCCCTAGGACTTGATTTAAAGGGGCATAAACCGAATGCTTTTTGAAAGAGTACAAAATTACCATAATGGTACCAAAACGAGTGTCTAAATCAAAAGCTACAAGCTTTTACGCCATTTTGAATTTTCAAGTTTAAAAAAAAAATCATTGAAATTTTTCAACTTTTTCAAAACTACTGCGCGCTCAAAGGGATAATTAATGATTTTAAAGGAAAACTCATTACTTTGATATCATATTATATAATATTATAGATGTATTATAGATGTATCTAAAGCATGGGATGGTTATTTCGTAGTTTTATTATTAAGTTGAAGTTTCGGTTTCTTTGACTGCTGTTATTAAGTTATCCAGATTATGACCCTCATAAAAAACAACTCCTGAACTTATGGGCTTATGCAATATTAATCAATTCTAAAAAATAACATTGGGACTAAGTTTACAGCCTTTTTCAGCAAAAGAACCGTTAATTAGCCTCCGTCTCGGAAGAGGACTGGGCCCGAATTTGCGGACGTTTTCACAGTTTCACTTTCGTTTTCGGCTATACGACAGCGTTTTCAAGCAGAAAGCAGAGGAAATCTGTGAAATTACCGTAAGTTGGTCTAATGTCGACATCCGTCTTCTAATTTCGACATCCTTCTTTATAGATAGGAATAATAAGAAGGTCAAAATCACTGATAGACTAAAGATTTTTCCTCTAATCGCGCTAATCAAAGTCAATCAGCGATTCCGACCTTATCCTCAGTTTCTATTGTTCCTATCTCTAAAGAAGGATGTCGAAATTAGAAGACGGATGTCGACATTAGACCAACTTACGGTATGGCAGGGAATGCTAACCTATTTTTCCAGTGTTTCTCAAGATTGGAGCAAGATTATTGTTCTAGAAAGTTCATAAAGGCCTAATAGTTTCAGATTAGTATGATTTCATAAGAAAAAACATTTACACCAAAGCTCCTTATTGATATGTGAAGGCTACCAAAAATAGCAATGTCCTCCATCAGAACTTTAACATAAGGGACAAGGACAGTCAAGAAGTCTACTTCTTTGTTGAAAATTTGCACAAAATACTTAGAGAAAATGGTACTATAGAAGCCCATTCTATACTCCTAAATGATAGTTGAAAGATCAGCAGTTGAGAGGGTTGATTAAAATAGAACTCAAAGCACAAAATAAAGTATACATATATATTTGTCCAGAAAGAACTGGCATGTTGTTTGCTTTGTTTTGGTGTTTAAAAATATGTACTTATCAGTCCTAAAAAAATACAAATTCGAATATAATGAGGGCAATGAGTCTGGTTAAATGTTACTATATTTACAAGAAAGGATTACTGAAAAAATACTACTGTATGTACTACTGATGAACTAAACTCAAAATTAAACTAAAACTTTACCATAAATTTACATTACGACAATTTAAAAATCTATCTTAAATAGCAACAAAGAAAAAAACATGGCTCAAAGTTTTAAAAACAGAGCTAGTCAGAGCTTCAATTCAGTAGGTATAGAGCTTTCAAAATTTGAAAACAGACACTGCATTGGTTACTACAAGACATACTATCCAAACGGTTTTTTCGATTCATGAATAAAATAAAGTATTTATCAAAAAAAGGTTCTCTTTTTTTTGGTAATCAATTCCAACAAACAACAATCAATATAACAGTTTTTTGAAAACCATCCCACAGTGTAAACATTATCAACCAACTAAACCCACACCGCCAAAATTGTAAAAATAAGTCAATATAATTTCTATCAACAATTTCTCGTAAAATGTTTTTTTTCCAACATTCTGATACCAATCATGGCTGGAGGCATCATGTATAGAGTGACTGTGTGGCATTTCATTGCTTTTAATGATCACGATACCAAACATCGACCAAACAAAACTGACGCCAAGCTAAAATCTGTCGATTAAAAATTTCCATGAAAATTATAATTGATGATTGAAACTTCAGTATCTCGTAAAATGCTTTTTTAATATTCTGGAGGTGTTCAAAGTTAGAGGTATCATATGTCGAGCCAAGCAATACATGAAAAGTCATTTGCTATTCCATTTGTCATGAGATATATGAGTCAAAAAATCAAACAAAAAACCAACAAATCATGTCTCTTCACTTTCATGTCACAACGTGTACATATGGGGTATCAGAAAGCCAATCCACAAGAAGAGCCATCTTCCTTTATTATGGAGTGTTCCAAAACTATTGGTAGGTTGTTTGGAAGTAAAGAAACTCACACAGTTTGTTTTATTTTGAAGATTTAACTTGAAAACAAACTGCATCTTTCCAGCAGAAACTCATGTTTCAACCTGCTACATAACATTGGTCAGTCGGGTCTGCTACTAACATGTAATAGTTTTATTATAGCCGAGCTTGAGAATCCGTAGGTAGAACTTGTAACATGTATTATGTGTACAATTATGTCAGTCGACTTGAATCATGATACATTACCCCCAATTTCACTGGATGCATTTTCGCTGTGAAATTATCCGCAAAATTTTCTGACCGCGTTCTGAGACGGAGGCTAATATACTGATATTATCAATTCTGTTACAAATTATCCAAAAAAGCGTCATTTAATGAAATTTCAGTAATATTTTAGCATTTCAATATCTTATTGCTCCCGAAGGGAGCCTGTGTTGCTTCACGAGGCCGTGCTGGGGATCAAGCTGGCGAAAAATTGTTCAAAAACGGGACGATGTAACCTAGTGACCGCATCTAAAAGATTGCCGTGTGGTGAGCTTTTAAGCTAGCTCGACCGCGCGAACAGATATTTTTTTTTTTTTTGATTGGTCAATAACTATATATTATGATAATTATTTTAACTATAAACACAAAAGAAGATATATACAATTAAATTTTCCTGGGTGGTTACCCGTACTGTTTTTTCTATTTATACTTTCATTTCATATATATTGCACTATATATATAAAAAAACTAACCCGAAAAGTGGGCCACGCACAAAAAAAAAAAAAACAACCTGAAAAGACCAGAACGACAAGAAACTGAAAAGACTCGAAAGATAAAAAGTAAAATAATAATCTATAAAATGTTTTCTGGGGTGAATATTTTTCCCCGTGATCCACGTAAACACCTTACGGTTGAACGTAAAAGTGAAAAACAAATCAATGTTCTCAATTTATTCGTCACGATTGACTGAGGAACCTTTCGCTTGTCGGCCAACAACTCGGATAGTCGTTGATAGAAACGAATGCATTCCACGCCCATTGCACCGTTAGCCGCGAAAACAAAACAATTGGTGTGAATGTTCCATTTTCGGATTGTCGAACGCGTTCTCCGTACATACGCTTCTTCTCGTTTTCGTTCGTCTTCAAACAGTTCTCAACTTTGGAATTGATGTGTCGCTGAGCAAAAAGGTTAAAAACCCTTACGTCAAAGAATGCTCGTTGACCATTCGTCCAAAAGTTAAGTGCGCTAATATCAAGTCTTGCTTCTCTGCTTTTGTTAGCTTGATTCGGGAGATCTTCATTACCGATGGGAAGCAAGATAGGTTCTTTTCGTACGTCGACGCAAACTTCGTTTAGCAGCTTGGCTGTGATGTCACGAATCTCGTTGTGACGCAAAGTTATGAAGCCACCCTTCTTACACGAAAGGGCATGAGCAACATCGAATTTCGCTCCACATGGACAATGTGTCGGGATTCTATCTAGGGGCCAATCGTATCGAATACGTATAGCGTCCCAGAACTCTTGTTTTGATAGTTCGTAACCTTCGTCTTTGATCGGAAGCACCGTCAGCCAGTTTTGAAACCCCCTTTGGTTGAGAGTTTCCATCTTTCGTTTGGTCGATTCATCGGATTCGTTCAGAAGTTGTTGAAGTTTGCCTTGATCTCGTAGATCTCGTTCTTTGCGAAGCTGACTTCTGGTCTTTTGATTCTCGTCATTCGATCCCAGAATCTGATTTTGAAGAGTTGTTGTGGCGTTCATCGAGTCTTGAAAGTTGCTTTCAGCTTCTTCTTCGAAGATTTTTAGTCCCAAGCCACCAAGACGTGGTGGTAAGGACAACATGATGCGTTCTTTATCGTTGATGATGTGACCACCAACCAGAGCAGGAATCAGCCGATGTCTGACCACTTCGTCAACTTGCTTGATTTCTTCGGAGATACCCGGGATCGTTCTCAGAAAATACGTCAGTTTGTGTTGATAGCTTGTAACATAAGCAGCATATGCCGATTGAGGATATGTGGCGGCTATATCAGCAAGGAGGATGATTTCATCCTTCCACTTGCTGATCTTTTCGTTGATGTAGTTTCGTTTGTTTTCGTCTGTCCCAATAACCGCGCCTAGATGACGTTCACCTTCAGTAGAGATCTGAATCTGTGTACCTACGAATACCTCGGTTGCTTCGGTGAGCTTGGTCTCTTTTACTATCAGCCAAGATTTCGATGGTTGCGGGAAGTATCCGTATGCAGGGCCAATTTCAAGGAGATGGTCCCACCATTGTTTGAGTGACTGAATGTCTCCTGCTGCGGTGATATCGTCTGCAAAACCCACCATCTTGTTGTGCTTGTCGGCAATCGCCATCAGCATGATATTCATCATGGGGGTTATTCCCAAAGCGTAGATGGCCATACCAAGAGGATCGCCTTGAGTTGTGCCTTCTCTGGATTTGAGTTCCAACCCTCCGATGACAAACAATCTTGCATGATTGGTGTAGCAGTTGGTGGTGTATGTAGCGATCTCAGGGCAGATGAACTTGATGTTATGTAATAGCACACCTCTATTAAGATTGTTGAACGCGTTTGCTGCGTCCACCAGAATTACTGCATCTGTATTTTCGTTGGAATACATCTTCCGCATTGCGTGTATTGCAGCTTCACTTCCTGATTGACGCCCGCACATCTGTGCTTTGTTGGTTGCCTTGACAACGTCTTTGGAGAAAGCTGACATGACAACCTTCCCCATAATTCGCCTCAGGACCTCTCCGACTCCAATTGGTCGTAGGCCCGGATTTTTGTCAAGCGGGACTAGTCTTGATGCCATCAATGGTGACAATGATGTGTCGTCGACTTCTTTGATGCAAATCGTCTTGATCAGCTCAGCAATCGCTTTTCTAAGATCGGAGCCAGCATCTCCATAGTCGCGAGACATTAGGATTGGTCTCCACCCATCAGCATCCATTCCAGATGGACCCGAACCACCACGTGTGATCTTCGCTGCTTCATACACCATCTTTTCGTCGATGACGTCAAATATTATGTTTTCGACCGTTGGAAGTGGACCTTGCATTAGAACGTCTTCACGCACTTCTCGTCCGATGGGATGTTTTGTCTTTAAAAGATCGATGGTGTTGGCGTTCAAAGGCAGCACACCCCCACTCATATTGTTTGTTAGAAGCTTTATCGCCGAGTTCACGTTCCCCTTGCTCATCCGTTCACGAAACTTTCTTGAAATCACATTGATGTTTTTCTTACGTTCAGTTTTCGGCAGTCGATTTTGTAGAGCTTGGGCCTCTCGTAGAAGCTGATCGAATTGTCCATTCTTCCAATGTGCCAATCTTCTTGTTAGCGCGTTGACATGGTCTTTGCTCTTAGATGTTCTCGATGGTTTCTGGAGCAGCAAAGCTGGCATAACATGAACAGCGTACATTGCACAAGTCTTGATAGGACTCTCAGCAACCCATTCGTTTATCAGTCTAGTCATTTCCCCGATATACTCTTTCCCTGATGCACCCTTGGGAAGCATAAACAGATTCTTCCGCCAGAAAACAATCTTTTCGTAGCAGTTTTTCAGGTAGACTATCGCCTCTTCCCCTGGAGTCGGGCCCCAAAAGAATTGTTGAGCAGGAACATCTGGAGTGTCTTGTTGCTGTCGGATTTCATTTTGTAGCAGTGGTGGTATCGGAGCAACTGGGGGTTGCGGTGCAGCTGGAGGTTGTCTGACATCGTTTGGTCGTTGAACCGCGCCATTGCAGAATCGTAGATGTTGAAGTACACCCCTGTTTGATCGATAGCTCCTACCGCATCGTCCACATCTTGCCTCCTCGACAGGCTCGTTTTGCCGGTTTCCAATGTTTGGTTGGACGGAATTGTCGTTTGTCCCTTCCATTTTAGCAAACAATGATTAAATCTTCTCAGAAACATTCACTTCTCTGCAAGTTTCTTCGCTAGAATGTTTCTTTAAACAATTTATCGTTCAGTTTACTTTTTCCGAAGCGGAGCATGACCGTCCGCCATTTTGTAACCGTTGTTATCTGAACAGATATTTTGCGTTTTTGGCGCTCCAAAGTCATAGCTTGGAATACAACAACACCGCGTGAACAGAAATTTAGCGTCTTTAGCGCTCCAAAGTCATAGCTTGGAATACAACAAAAAGCAACGAAGCAACTTGGGACCAGTTGGTTTCAGAAAGTAGAAGCTGTAGACTGTTCTGCAACTTTGATAGTAAGTATAAATACTATTTTATCAAAAGTAATGTTTCAGATAGGATGTATGATTGAAAATTATTTTAAAGAATTTCTTTTTGCTTTGTATCCTTGTTGTTACTTTTGGGTAATTATTATATATCAGAAATTGGAAAAAAACTTTGCATACCACCATTAACGAACCTTCTGTTTATCTCCAGGCGATGTCAATTGAATTCAATTGATCCAAATTTTCGTAATTGAACTATCAAATTTTATCAAACACAATCAAACTATAGGTGTTTGGTTACTGAACCTGATCGAAAAGACGACCCTGTCAAACGAAAGAAATATTTCTATCCCCAGACTAACAAATTGCGCTGCCAGATAAGTGAACCACGCGGCTGGATAAGTGAACGTGTTGTCACGAGTTAACGCATGGTCAAATAAGTTCGCATGAAAGCGGGCAGAATAGGTTATGGTGAAATTAACGCCCATGTGTGATCGCCCAATTGTTTAAGTACGTCTCGCAGACCACGCGTTCAGTCCGGGGTAAGTTTCAAAAAGTAATGTTAAAATCCTCGGACACGCAACAAGAAAATCCCTGGAGTCCGGGGAATCGGCAGGGTCGTTCGAACATAATTCAACTTTACCAGAATCTTTTAGTTTCGTGACTGTTCGATTTGGTTGCGGTAATCTAACACCTATCGTTTGATAATGTTAGATTAGATTGGTACCCGTGAAAAAGGGTAATTTGCTTCATTTGAGGAGACTTTACATTGCCTCCAAACTGCAGACCTTTCTTGGTCTGCACTTTGTCTAAGCTAAAATGTAAATTAAATGATGTAAATTAAATGTTTTTGACTTTTGAATTTTTACAATTTTATTACCAGAAAGCTCTACTATTTGGAGGCGATACCAGTTTCCCTCCAGTGATTACCCTTTTTCACAGTAATCAAACAGTCTGATTGACATCACCTGGATATTTATTACAAATTATCTATTGACAGTTTCTTCTTCTCTATTCCTATTTCAGCTTTATGGTTTTGCCTTCCAGCCTTCGCTCATTCACCATGACAAATACCATATTAAACCATTAAAGTAGTTTTACACGTTGGATGTGTACCGCTTCAAATACGCTGAGTTTGCACAAAGATAGCAGTTGCTAAACCAATCATCAAACTTCATTTTAACATAACATTTTAATGACAAGAGAGTTTTGACTTTAAAATGTTGAACAAGAATTGGAATGAATTGTCTGCGTTTTTAATGGGGCTGTGCAATGTTTGTGCAATGTGACACCAAAACAGCAACCATTTTAACCGAACCTCCACAGAATCATCTTTTTTGTACTGTCCAAGAAACATGGATCTGTTTGTTGTTGAAGAGGATGTGATGATAGAGAGAAAAAGCTGACCAGAAAGCAGTATGTCCCATGTTATCTCAAGTAATCCCATTTTAGAGCAGTTGACGGTACACAAACTTGACATTAACACTCCTTTTGTTGGAGAAATTCCTGAAGGATATTTCATGTTATGTTCCTGTTGTTTGGTTGTATTTTGAATCATTTTGGTTTTGGAGTGCTTCTGTATCCACTGTATTCTTTACAACAATATTACATTACGATATAGACAACAACTTTGCTGAAAATTATATCATTGTCAAAGTATAGTCTTGGAGATTATAAATTCATGTTTTGATATGTTTCTTTTTCTATTTCTATTTCTATTCAATAATTCAGAGGGTACATACGTACAATTTCCTGAATGTAAAATAAAATGGTAATAAAATAAAATCTATCTAAAAATATAATAAAATCTAGAATTTAATAAAAAGGCAACCACTTTGGATTAAGAGGTAATTGAATATTGCAGAAAAAATAATTTAGATTACTGAGGAATTTAATTGGTTACCAAAAGAGCTACATGGCTGTATTGACATTGAAAACAAACTAAAAGGCTAAAAATGTGAACGATAAAATATGTGAAGGATAAAAACAATTCTGAGTAAAACATTTTATTAACTAATATATAAAACATAAGATAAATTGAAATAAATTAGATTGCAAGGTTGAATTGAGGAGAAAAACTACAGAAGAAGTTATGACCTCACGCATCACTGAGAGAATTTTGAAAACTTGATAAGACAAGACAAGATTAATTAACACTGAGATTTGAAGCAAACTTAAGAAAATAATCTATTTGAGGAAGGCCACTAATTTATCATTAAATATATCTAACGACTCAGCATTAACCAGACCAGCTGAAAGCATATTCCATTCTTTGATTGTGTATGGGTAGAAGGAGTAGGTATACCGTTGAATTGCACCTTGGATTGGCTGAAATCGAAGATCATTGCATCTCTGAGGTTTAATGGTATTAGGGGGCATGAACTTGATTCCATGGTGAAACTGGTAGAGAGATGTTAAGCGCTTGACTGTACGCCTCTGCTCCAATGTTTGCAGGTCAAGGTTCTTAATCATACTAGTTGGAGAGGCTTCTCGTTGCCATTGATTAGAAATCCATCTAGCTGATTTTCGTTGTACAGACTCTATGTGTCGATTGAGTTTTAGATTTCCTACTGGGTCCCATACTATTGATGCATATTCGATTATGGGTCGTACAAAGGTTTTGTAGCATTGGAGTTTAACTTCCTTGTCACACATTCGAAGATTTCGTTGCAAAAAATGTCGACAGTTATGAGCCTTTGCAGACGTTGTTGTGATATGTTTGTTGAATGTTAATTTGCTATCCAAGATCACTCCTAGATATTTAGCTGATTTTACCAATTCGAGATTGTAGCCATGGATTGAATATGTTTCTTCAGTTTTTTTGTGTTTATTTGTAAATCGCAGGACTTTACATTTGTCAGCATTAAACTCCATGGACCAGTCCTTTTCCCATTGGGTAAGGTGGTTCATGTCATTTTGCAGATCTCTGGCATCTTTGATTGATTTGATGGATTTGTAAAGTAGAGCGTCATCAGCAAAAAGACTTATCTCTGAGGATGTGACTGCTAATGATATGTCATTTATATATACTAAAAACAGCAGGGGTCCCAGTACCGATCCTTGTGGGACTCCGGATGTTACTTTTCCCTCTGGTGATTCTACGCCTCTAACGAGTACTTTTTGGGTTCGGTTACTGAGAAAATCCTCTATCCAAGTCAACAAGTTGTTTTTGATTCCATAGAAGCTTAGCTTTAAAAGTAACTTGCGGTGACAAACTTTGTCAAAGGCTTTACTGAAGTCCAAAAGTATAGCATCAGTTTGCCCTTTTTCATTCAATATCTTGACTAGATCATTAACAGTTTTTACTAATTGTGTCTCACAGGATCGTTTCTTTCTAAATCCATGTTGTCGGTCAGTGAGGATGTTTTGCTGCTCTAAATGGTTGATTATGTGACTGTGAATTATGTGTTCGAGTGTTTTACATAGTACAGATGTTAGGCTCACAGGGCGGTAGCTTTCAGGGTTTGATCTGCTTTTGTTGTTGCCTTTATATAGCGGAGTAATGGTTGCTTTGCGCCAGTCATCTGTAATTTTTGATTGCTTCAGCGAAGCTTGAAAGATGAGAGTAAGGGGTTTACTTATTATATCAGCACACTCCTTCAAAATTCTGGTGGAAATTTGATCTGGTCCATTAGCTTTGCTGGGGTTGAGCTCTGAAAGTAATTTTTGAACACCTTGTTTGTTATGTTTGTTATTTTTATTTTTGTTATTGTTGTTTCAAAGAAAATGCTTTTGAGAAGAAAGTCATTCTAATTATTTCCTGAAGATTATTCAAAGACCCTGCCATAAAGCATGAAAAACTTTGTAATTCAAGCTTTATAAGGTATCTATTAAAGGGGGCATGTTTAGTGCAAGCTATGGCTGAGAAAAATTGAATACTTTGCAATATCACTATTTCTGACAAAAATAAACACGGCATTTCGCTTTTTCTGAATTTCAATCAATCACTGTCAAATGCCTGTCATCGGGAGCATCATAGCGAAAGCTACTTGCTAGTCTAACTTGTTTATATGTTTATGTTTTAAGTTTAACTTTCTATGTTCTATATCATTGAAGTTATTGAAAGATTACGATTTTCTGACTAAGTTACTTCATTATCCAATATCTTCGTTCCCATAAGCTAAAACCCGTCCGAATAACAACAGGTGGTAGTTAAACTTTGATACTTTTATTCATTTGTTATGCATTTATCAAAAAGTGTTTTTCCAGCTCGAACTGTATTGAAAAGTTACATTTTTATCCATTCTCGTTCAACTAACCAGAGAAAGTGAAATTTGGCCTTTTCAGGGGCTTTGTAACCATGTTACCTAATTATCCAGCAAATTTTGTTGACTTAAGTACAATACGATTTTTTTGATTTTTTGATATGTCACAGAGCTTGCATTTTTTAATGAACATGTCCCTTTATGAAGAAAATTAGCATGGTTTCCCAGCTCTCCCAAAATCCTTTCCTTCAAAATAAACTATGAAGCTTTATTGAGCAGACCTTTTTTTCTTAACAGGAACCTTTGAGATTTGCAGGATTTATCATTCTCTCAAGCTGGTCAGACCTTATTTAGGAACTTAGGAAATTTGCATTAAAACAAGAAATAAAAAATAATTCATACTTGTAGACTTTAAGTGATGCCTTTTACAAGGGCCTGGGCAGCATTTACCACAACACTTCAGTTGACAACCTTTTGCAGCTGAAGAACCCGAACATCTGGCACTGCTTGCACAGATACCATCTCTTATACGCTGGTTCAAGTCACTGCAATCAGAAGTTTTTTGTTGTTCTTGAAGAACTTTCTTTTGGTTCTTCTTAACTTCAACAATCGATGCAACCAGATCATCAAATTCATCCATAATAAGAGGTCTTGACTTGAACTCATCTAACATTTCTTTTAGCTTTTCTTGGTCAAGTGGTTTGTTTGGAGATCTTCTAAGTTGCCTTTGGCGTTCATTGGAGAATCTTGCAGAGAAGTATGGTGCCTTTTGCCAATGTGACTCAGCAATTTTCAACACATCAATGATATCCTGGAAATCTTTTATTCTGTAAAGAATATCTAATGAAACTGCTTTAGGGTCAATTGTCTCAATATCACCTGCAAAACATTTCTTTAAAATTTCATCTTTGTTTTTACGTAGGCAAGATAAATTTTCTGACGCAGCTTTGATTGCATTTCCACCGGTACCACTAGCATGGCTACTCTCCAAGGTAGGGTCTGCTCCGATAGATAACAAATGATGCACAATTTCAAAATGACCATTTCTTGCCGCAGCAATGAGAGGTGTGTCATCATGCCATTGTAAAAGTTCAGCTCCTTTTTTTTCAGTTCGCTTTATTAAAACATTAATAATGTAAGCTCTTTCACACAGAGCTTCCCTTTTGACGACAGAAAGAGCTCCTGATTTTGCGTAATATAAAATCTTAGGTGTCTTTCCATCAAATGAGAAAAATGTTCTATCATGTTGTTCAAAACTATCGTCAGACTCTGTTGCATCATTTTCAGAGCATATTTCATCATCTTCAATGTAGTTATCAGAAAGAGGATCTTCAGATACTGAGGATTCCGATTCTGATTCTTCAGAATCGTAATCTGGTGATGGTACGAAATCATCTTCCCAATCATCTGGTAAATCTCCACCATTATCTGAAAAATATTAAAGTATTGTTAAACAACTTTTTACAATTTCTTGTATTTTAAGTAAGATAACAATTGATTATTATCTTTTTTCTCAAAAACGAATATTTGAACATTTTCTTCATAACTTTGAAAAGGATGAAGAAAATTTAGTAGTAAAGTTTAAAATTTGAAATTACCTATCTTATTCCGCCACAGAAAAGTTTACTATGATAACAGTTCTAATTTTCTCAGAATCTTCTTTCCAATTTAACTTTTTTGAAATCCAAAGCTTGAGATAATTAAAAAAGCCAATTAGTAGCAAGTTCTTTGTTGCTACCTAGAAGTAAATATTTCGAAAGATTTTAGAAGAACCATATTGATTTTATTTTTAAACTTACCCATTATAGAGAGTAGTTCAGCAACTTCCTTTTCAGACAAAATATCTGGTGGTGCTGGATCGATACCATATTTGATTTTCCTCTTGAAAAGCATACTTTGAACTGATGTTTCCTGAGCTTCTCTATACAGAACACAGTTCTCATCCATCATTCTGTCTCGGAGCTGTTCACACATATAGATACCAAGTAATCTATCAGAAGTGTTTCGAAACACTGCAATGCCTACCTCACCAACCATATCAGGTATTTCATAAGGCAGAAAAAGTGCTTTTCCAATAGAGCGACCACTCTGATTGACGTCCCAATAAATAATACAATCAACTTCATTACGATTGGATAAAGATAATTGACGAGGTTGTGGTTCTTCAGATGTGAACAAGAGAAAAGGGAAGTTACTGAAAGATTGCTTCCATGACCAGGTCTCTTTACAAAGATTGTTATTTTGTCCTTTGTTACGAGACTTACAATGATCCAGCACAGCAGGATCATCCAAAAGATATTTCTCATAAAATTGGATTACATTTGTGTCTTTGATTTCATTTTCCCAATAACTCCCAGCTAAAATAGTATGATCTGTTTTAAAACAGGACCTTATATTCAAGACATGGACCAAATCTTTTACTGATGGAATATAACCCTGTGTAGACATTTCAACAGTGATCATTGGTGAGCACTTTCGATAAGAATTGGCAAAAACAGCATGTTGTTTGATATTCAATGTTTCCCCATATGTGCGCAAACATGTCAACTTTTTCCCATTAACAGCTTGGTCAAGGTCATGAAGATCAGCTATCCAAAGTTTAGTTTCTAGCTGAAGCTGTAGGCTTACCATTGTAATTTCCAGTTTTTTGAAAATCTAAAAGATAGATGGGAAAATATTTTCTGATTTAAAAGATACGATTTGGCCAAATAACCTTTGCTGTCGAGTCTCTAAATAAACATTCAGGTAGGTCATTTATCAAACTGTAAATGATCATGTACACCCCCTTCTTATAGACCCACTGGGAACCTTTCCCACTGGAAAAATCGGCCAAAATATCATCCATTAATGCTTTTTTTAAATGGCTCGAACATGCCCCGCGCAGGTCCTTCCAATTTTAAGTCATGATGTTCAGGCCAGATTTTTTGGAAATTTTCTTTGACTGTGCATTTAATTTCATTTTGGACCCGATTTTTATATCTTAAATCTCGGGGGGGGTACTACCCTTGTCGACCGACGGGGGTGCTCCGCTGAGGTTCGAAAAATGGACCCTACGTGGGACTCGAAATTTGCGAAAAAAGTGACCCTGAATGGGACTGAAATTCCAAAATTTTCTACTTTTTCCCCAAATTTTCCAAAAAAAGGCACCCTACGACGGACTGATTTTTCTATTTTGGTGTTTTTGCGACCCTACCTGGGACTCGTGAAGGTTAGAAAAGGTACCCTGACCAGCGGAGCATCCCCGTAACCCATCTTGCCCTAGTACCCCCCCCCGGGTCTTAAATCCATTATTTTAGTAAATAAACTTAGAAATCTTCATTTATATTTAAATATCTATCATTCAAATTTGAAAATTAATCATTTACTTTCTAATTGAATTAATGAAATTTTTTAAAAGATGATTTGAATCTTATATATTTTTATTTTTATTTATAAAATTTTATTTTGCAGGTCTATCGACCTCTATGAAATAAATATGGTAATATAATATAGTCTTTATTTTTTTTTATTCTCGTTCTATATGCGTGGTCTTCTCATACTGCAAAGGAGAAATTCTCTGGATTGTTTTTAGACTGTTGTAATTACATTTTTGAGCTTGAATTAAACTGACTATTTGGACTTTTTTGGATTTTGAATTTGTTTGAAGACAATCTCTAATGAAAACATTCAATAATGGATGACGATAAACCGGGAAAGGTATATAAATTTAACTTCTATATACCAGCACAATAAACAATAAAACAAACCAACAAATTAAAGTCAAAAGGAATCAAAAACTTTAAAATTTCTATAATATTTCGACACTTATCAAGTGTCTTCTTCGAACAAGATCATCTCTACAAATGTAAATTTAATTTCTATTATTCCTATGATGTTTTGTATCTAAAGGATTACAGCCTCTACTTAGATCATTGCAATTTTCCATGTACTGTAGTTTTTTCAATGTATATACATGGCCCAAACAGTCTAGACTTAAACTCCTATCAGGATTAGAAAATAGGCAAGTCTTACCCCTTTTATCTTTGCCCTTGTATCAATACAATGCTGACAAGTTGACACAACACATTGACAAATAATCTCTGTGAGAAGTTTATATCGAAATCTGCAACAAAAACGAAAGTGGTCTCTTCTACTGGTTGGTTCGTGGCACTCCTTCGAAGACTGTTGATTTAATTCCCACCAATAAGATTGCTGCACATTTCACACAGCCCTTCTTTTTGGCACCCGTGGCCTTTCAGTGCTTTGCCCACAGGGTGGCTGTACAATCTCACCCTTCATAACACCTTTTATTTGTTTCGATCCGTGATCCTAAAGTGTAGACTATTTCTCATCTTCAACTCTCAGAAGAAAGCGGAAATTTAATGTGAGAGGTAGATTGTCAACAAAGTGCCGTAAAAAATCATTGAATGAAAGAATAGAACTTAAAATCTTAAATATTTTCATTTTGAAGAATTGGTGCAAAAAAGTGAAACATGGAAAAGTTTCATTTCTTATTGTTTTGAATTGAAATGGGGGATTTGGAAAATTTTCTATCTTTAATTTTTTGCACTAACCCCTGTAACTATGGGCAAGCCCCCCGTTGCTAAGATGTTGACTTGAAATCGAAAATGAAACTAATGAAAACAAAAGTAAAATCGGTCCGCAATCCAAATCCCGTAATCTTGACTGTGTGAACTGTTTGAAAAGAACACTTTAACGATGTAGTAATCACTAAAAAACTAATTAGCATGCTTTCAACGAAGATGCCCAAATCACAACAACATTTTGCACGCGAGGAATTTTTTAGTAGACCTTTTTACCGTGAACCGAAAATAATTAAAAGAACCTGGTTTCCTTATGAATTTGAAAAGGGACAGGGTGTGCTAGGTGCGGCGCCTAGAAGTTTAACGCGGCCTCCTAGCGCCTAGAGTGTGTGCTTGCAATAAATAATAAGGAAATGGAAACCAGGTCGACTAAGCGCGCGAATTATTTTTATCACGTGACTTGAAGCGTAATAAAGTTGTAAAATTTTAATGATGGACACGAGAAAGTTACGAGGAAGTTTGCATGCGTTTCGTGTGTTGTGTAAAACTGCTTATAATTTGGCTGTTTTTTTAATTGAAAGGATTGCAATGTTTACTGAACTTCTAGTTTGATGGATGAACTTGTTCGATAAGAATGATACCAAGAATTTCATTCAAGGTTTGTTTTGATTATTTTACAGATCTAGTGTCGAGATTGCAAGACGTATGTCGAGATTAGACGATCCTACGGTATTAGAATTTGAGGATGATCACGAATCTGTCAAAAGTTAGGTTTGGAGGAAGCCAGGTGGAGGAATACTTTAAAAGATTTGGCTCTGCGGTGCCCCGTGATGTTGATGACATCAGTATTGCCCTACTGCAGGACTGTAACTCTATCATGCTTTATGATGCACAAAATTATTGTATTGGGTTTAAGTAAACTTACTCCCTTGCTGTGAGACGTATAAATTTATAGAACTGTCATTGATGACTTTTATTATAGTAAAAGAAAATTTCTTTTGATATTTGTTTTCATTTACAGTAGCTGTCTTTTGAATTTTGCTGGAAAAAAGAATTGAATTTTAATCTTGATCTTTTTATGACTTGGAGGTAAATTAAATACCATTCCGTTCTACTGTTACATTGTTATTTTTTGGTCTCTTTTGATGTTTGAAGGTGTGGTTATTAAGTTTTATCTTCACTCAGTCTTCTGAACTTTGAAAAGAATCAATTTATAATTATTCTTATAAGAGTATGGGCTATGATGAGAATGTTTGTCCATATGTTAATATTTTTATATTTTGCCGCTAAAAACTGTAATTATTTCAATGCTGTTTTGCAGATGGACACAAATACCTTCAGTGAGCTTGTGTGTCTCTCATCATTGAAAAAGCGTGCATTTGAGAAAGCTGCAGAAGAAAAAAACATTGTTGTTTTTTGTTCTCTTTTGATATTTGAAGGTTTCATCTTCATTCCATCTTCTAAACTTAGAAATCAAATTATAATTGTTCTTATAAAAGTATGGGCTATGAACGGAATGTGAATGTGTGTCAATTTGTTGTTTTTTCTATTTTGTTCTGCCCTATATTTCAGCTATCCTGTGGCACTGTTTTGGCCAATCTAACTTGCCAGCTTTGAGAATAAACCAGTATTTAGCTTCCTTGACTTGCCTTTCTCAATCATATACTTTGCTTCTGCTGTTCTTAATTTGTATTTTCATATTCTAAGCGTATATAGATTTTAATATATTTTCATGGATACTACTTCATATTTTAAACTGTATAATAACTTAAAAAAGAAACTCTTCAGTTTTTCCTGCTCTTTTGTATTTGATGTTCTATGAATTTATGTGGATTTAAATATATTTTCATAGTACTTTATATTTTATACTGTAAATAGCTCAAAGAAACTCTTCATTGCAAACATTATGTAGGCTTGTCTTTAAAAAAAAGCTGAGGTAAGTTATGGCATGTCTCAAAAACATGAAAATTTTGACACATGCCATAAGTCACCTGGGACACCAATATACAATACAATACCTTAGGGAACTAAATTCCCCCCTTTTTATAATTTTGTTTTACTAATATTTTTATTTCGACCGCAAAAATTAGATGCAAAAAGCACTAAAAGATTTCGACGTTACTTCTCAAACACAGCTTGATCTGGCTTGATTTAGGCCAATTCTCTACTTCCTAAGTACCAACTCCATACTAAAACTCAGCAATTTACTTATGTAGTATAATTAAGCTCTGAATGTCGATTTAGACTGGAATGGCTTTTAGAATAAAAGTCAATTTAAATATCTGCAGGCTACGGCACTATCTTCCCCCAGTAATGAAAATAGAGGGTAATTCCCTGCGACGAACGAAATACACTTGTGAAAATACGCAACATGATTTGTCAAAACTGAGGTTCGGAATTCTCGAGTTATGACGTCATCACTAGCATTTTCCATTCGTCGTGGCGATTTTCATCAAAATATTTAACCTCGCTATTCATGATATTCATGACGTAATCTTTTCCACGGAAGCACCCGAGATAACCCGGAACTAGTGGCAAAATAACAAAAGACTTTTGCCACTAGTCCGTATTACTTCGTGTGCTTCCGTGTAAAAGATTACATCATGAATTGAGAAGAATTAACGGAAATCTCCATTCCAGTCTTTATGAACGGACGATGGATTTCAAAGTTCAAAATCAAGTGTGAAAATGTTAAAAATTCATTGGGGCATAAATTAAATCATTAAAATAAATACCATATTATTAAAGTTAAAATAGATGCTGAAAAATGTATCCAATCCAAAAGTTAATTTGTGCTTAAAGAATTTGGGCTACTGTTGGGTATATAGGGGGTATGCCCCACGTGGCAAGATTTCAATACGATAACATGCTATAGTAGTATATATGAATGATGTAGATAAAATGATCTCCAGTACACCTTGTGGCCACCGCAACCAAAAAAGCGCTGCGAATTCTTCAATCTTGAATTAATTTCCCCCGCAGGAGCGTAGCGACGAGGAGGCTCTCATAGTTTCACGCATAGATATTGGACTGGAATCTCAAAATTTTGCGAACTGTTT
Source organism: Clytia hemisphaerica (assembly GCF_902728285.1). Taxonomy (NCBI): domain Eukaryota; kingdom Metazoa; phylum Cnidaria; class Hydrozoa; order Leptothecata; family Clytiidae; genus Clytia; species Clytia hemisphaerica. Next base: position 1,160,706 of record NW_027103253.1, on the reverse strand, counting down.
TGTCGTCGCGTAAGCATATCCGTAGTTAGTCTCTTCCGTAAATGTTCGGTTTTTTTCCGGGACGGTAGTTTACATATTTTCATATTACGTTTTATGGTATTATCATTATTACATATTACAATTTTAGTTTTGATTTAGCTTTGAAAAGCTGAAGCGAGTGTTATAAATGCAAATCAAAACAGTGTATGATATAACACGAATTACAATATTACTTGTGCAAATCAAAACAAACAAAATGGCAGACTGGTTATGATGATGATGAGGTGATTCATTGACTAGAAAAAGTGTTTTGTATGTCTTTTGTATGTTTCTTGTCTTTGAAACTGAATACTAACTACTGTAATTTAGTCAGAAGTTCACTTCAGCAATGTAATGATTTCAATTCTTTTTCCAGAATCTTTAAAGAAATTTGCTTAAGTTTTCAAATTTATTTTCATTTGATATTTTTGTTCAAACTCTAATTTATTTTTGTCTGTCATTTTATTGATAACTACCTTTATTGTTTATAGGGCTTCTTGAGCTTTAAATACCATCATATGGTCATAACTTGAGAAAGTCCTTCTTAACTTAGCAAAACAACCGGCAAAGTACAAAAAAGATGAATGTACGCATATGTAAAGTTGAATCCAAACGTGGTTGACTTTTTCTTTTGGTCTTCAAAATAATTTACCTCACTTAGAGTGTTTTTACGTCTTTTCAGTGTGGTAAATCTTTTTCAAAAACCTGAAAAAAGTTTGTTTACTCGTTAAACTTTACATGCGCACGTTAAACTTTTTCATGCAGTTGTGGTAGCCTAAATAACTTACGCTCCAGTGGTTTGGTGAAATAGCTCCAAATTCTGGCTTTCTAAGTTAGGAGAGACCTTCCCGAAGGCATTTAACGGTGGTTAGACTAGGTACACAGACAGTCATACAGAAACACCATAAAGGGAAAGTATATCGCTAGCTATAAACTCAAAAAGTCTAGCTTCCTGAAGGCACGTCTCTTCATTGTCTGCGCTGCGAGGTTGGAGAAAAGATTGCATCATGAAAAAGGACTATGCACTTGAAAAGAAATTTAGGCGCATTTTAACTTTTCTCAACTGTACGTCTGAATGAACCACAATGGCATTCCTTTACTTTTCTTTTGACCAACAACATAGAAGATTTTGCTTGAGAAGTGCAATCACAGCGTACGCTAGTGGAGCCCGGGCCTTATTAACTAGGATAAGTGCTATTTCACCCAACTTAAGATGGCGCAGAACTTTTTGATAAATTTTATACGCAGTATCCTCTTGACTATTGTTTATTCTAGGCAAAGTAGCAATAGAGAAATGTTGAAATATAGCAGCCAATGAAAAAAAAAACAAGCTATTTCTGATTGGTTACCTTGTGGATTTATTCACTGCGTATGTCCATATATTTTGCGGCAGGTACAAAATGCATAATACATAATGCATATTGCATAATGCATAATAGTATTGTGTAATTTACAGAGCGATTTTATATTTTCTAAAACTATCCTTTGTAGAGGCTAAAACCGTGTAAAACCCTCTTTAGAAGAGTTTCTTAAGTAACCATTCCAATCAGAGGGATTTCCCCAGACATGATATTTACTTTTCGAATCCGAACGAAAGAGAAAACATTCGAATCATAACAACAGAAAGGGTTTTCCCTCAGCATACTGTAAATAATAAGAAAATGCAAACAGATCAGAAAGATTTCCCCCTTCTTTCTTTCTCAAAAAAGGTATAAATACACAAACATTCGAATGTAAAAAGATTGGAAAGTATATTTTCTTTGATCTAGTTTTCGCATGAAGCTCTTTAACTTATACATATTTTGTATATTGGCTGGATATTGGCTTATCTAACAAAAAGCATTCACATGGTTAAACATGGTTAATGCTTTGTAAGAGGGAAATTTATTAGCAATATTGTTCGTTCCAAAAGATCTCTGAGAAAACCCAGAATAAAGATCTTGCTATAAAATTTACGTTTTCGAGTTAAAAAAGTAATATACGGAGGAGATATTTTCGTGTTTTTTCTACACTATACTACGTTCTGTAAAATACAACTATGAAAATTAAAATGGCGACAAGCATTTTCAGTGGATCATGGATTTTCTTCATCATCTAAAATTCTTCCCTTTATTTTCTGGTAGAAAATGGTATATCTGTTTTGTTGAAAGTATTATCTTTCAGACTCTCCTTATCATAGCCTCTAAAATTGACATTTTTCAAATATTATGCATTATGCATTATGCAATATGCATTATGTTTTATGCATTTTGAACCTGCCGATATATTTTGCCTACAATCTAAGATGTCTGCAACATTATTAGAAAAGGTCTATTTAGTGAATAATAATCATGACATATATCGTTATAAAAAAGAAACTAGACATAGTGTGCACCCCCCCCCCCCCAGAATAGTGGGGGGGGGTTTTGCTGTTTTGGGTCGGAAATTTCTAGGTGGGATTTGGAAATTTTCAGGTTCTAGGTGGGAGAAACAAGTTAAGGTGGGAGTTAATTTCTTTAGGTGGGAGTTTTGGTGTTTTGGTGAATGTGAAAGTTAATTTTTTCTTATCTCCGTTATATTTTATAAATAATTTTTTTACTGTCCTAAGCTTTTCTCTTTTTTATTATTATACTGTAATTTATTCAGGGGGGGGGATCAGTACTAAAATCTCGGTCATAATATGAATCATACTAAAGTATTTTGGAGAATTTCTTGTATACCACCACCTTAATTTTGACAAGTGGTATTTTAGTACCCTTGTCAGTAGTTGCACTAAATATTTTAAAGACACTAGGACACAAAGACCACCCAATTTTGGTATTTTCGAGACAAATTTTGTCTTCTCAGAACCATTTTCCTCGCGAATGCTGATTTTATGCAAGATGATATCTATTTTCCACAAAAATCTATTAAACAATGCTGCTTCTGAATTGAGGAAACATTAAAGATATTTGATTGAATGCAAACATAATTGAACTTTGGAATTTTCTTATAATGAGAATATTTTTATTTTTCGAAAAATTGCAAAAATTCTTAAAAAATCATAAAAAGATTATTGAAAGATATTTCCTTGGGCTAATAATTTAATGGTAAAAAAGAATAACTAGAAGCGTCATGTTTTTTATTTAAAAGCTGTATATTCGACCTACACAAAAAGAGGTCATCTTCAGAGTGTAAAAATCTATCAAATATATATATAAAATTACTAATTTTAGTACCAATCAACTAAAAAAATTCTGAAATTTTAGTCTGGATATCACCTTTTCTGTATTTTAATACCCAAATGGTACTAAAAGAATTTGAAGTGTTTTGGGTATACCACCACATCACTAAACCATCATGATATCCTAGATTTTAGTATCCACCCCCCTATATCAGAAAATATTTTCCAGAATGTTTTCTTTTACCCTTTCTTATTTTGAGAAGCCAATTGTATTGTCGATAACAAATTAAATACAACCATTGCAGTGTTTGGCAATATATAAGCATTAGCATGGCAATGTGTTTGTAATACGTTAGCGTCTTCCTATCATGGACAATAATTTTTGTTTACCTTCTTCGTATTAGTATAATTTTTCATGGGGATAGTAGTTTTAGCTGGGATCTGGGAGTCTGGATTGGAGTTGGGAAATTTAGGGTTAGGTGGGACCTGGAACCCCCTTGCACACTATGTAGGAGAAAAAAAAAAAAAAAAACAGGAGATGTGAAAATCAGTAAGATAATGATACCATAACTTTTTAAATATATTTTTGAGAGGCTTTTCCAGCTTTTCCTTAAAAATTTTATCAAGCTGCATGAATTCTTCAAGTATGTATTTTTTTATAATGGGATATAATTTTTTTTTTTCAAGCAAACGCCTCAATCAATCAATCAATCAATCAATCAATCAATCAATCAATCAATCAATCAATCAATCAATCAATCAATCAATCAATCAATCAATCAATCAAATCAATAATTAAATCAATCAATTATTCCTGATTATTTTTTAATGTTTAATATTTGAAGCATTAAAGCTTTATAAGTGCATGACATGATCTTTATGTGGGGGCATTTAGTGAAAGCTATGACTAGTTGCAGATATTTGATATGGAGAGGTGGTCTAAAAGATAAACGAAGCAAAATTTTCACATTCATTAATTTAAGATATTTTACCTACGACACGGTCGATGGGAAGTAAAATTTCTTAGAACTTCTCTAAAAAACTGGCAGAGAGACCAGCTAGTATCATGATACACAATATTTATAAAGGCAAGAAACATGGATGATAGCCAAAAGTCCGTCATCCGGATATAAGTCCGTGAACATGTCTAGATCATCTATCGCGAACGGTTCCGTGTATGTTACCACAAGGAAACTAATTTAACAAAGTATCGCTCGAGAAATTTGATGTAAACAACCTCTATACGTGCAACACTCGCGCCTATCACCGCGTGCGTGTGCGAAGAAAACAAATTCTTATCAGGGTGTATTTGTAAAATACTCTCTTTTCTATAGTATATTTATTTGATAACTTTATTTACAGTGATTGATAGAGTTAAGGAATAAGAAGAAGTAAGGACAAGAATTTTTGTTTCATCGTTAGAAATAATTTCAATTACAATTTTAAAAGCTGTTGTTGGGAAATATTTTGTCGCATATTTGCGAATCTTGTTTATAGGTAAAAGTGCTCTAGTGTTATTCTTTGCATAACTTAATTGGTACTTACTTTCTTCCGCCCGGGCGAAATGCCATATGATGCGAATTGGTTAGATAGTTGATAGCCTATCGAGCATATTTTGCACAAGAAAGAGTGAATCCCCCCCCTCTAGTCTTTCATATGTAAGTAGAGAGTTTGTTGTTTGTATCAAAGCGCTAATCAACCCTTCCTCCATAGATCAGCTATAAAAATGAACGATCCGTGACCGTCTGTACAGATCTCAACGCGGTTGCAACAGGGCCTACTATACCAGTTAATGAGAAATGAAAATTAAAACTTGCCATTACTTTTTATTTACAAAAGTTTTACAATTTAAAACAAATGAAACCTATTTACAAGTACAATAGATGGATGATGTAGCTCTGGTCACCTAGCTCGGTGAAAAAGTTGCATTAGAAACCTTCAGCCCTTCTTTCCTGAAAGAAAAACATCAACAGAAAAAATTCAAATAATATTTCCTGGTTCCGAGCTGTGCACTGAGTCCAAAAGAAGTACGGGGTGTGCCGCAGGTCATGTCTACGTGTCCAAAGTAGGTAGTAAAATTCAGTCACTCCTAGGGTGCCTTTTAGTAAAAATAGAAACTTTGGATTACAATCCTATTCTGGGTCACTTTTTTGACATTGTTCATCATATAAGCGGCACATCCCGACGTGTATGTGCTACTTAATTTCTAAAAATTTAATTGATCAGAATCTGAGGAAAAAAGCCAAAAACTTTGGAAACTTTGGGACCTTTAGCAGGACTAATTCCCCGAGATTTAGCATTTTATTAGGAGGCTAAAAATCAGGTTAATTGTTAACTTCAAATAACACAGGGACTAAAAGTAGATTTTTATCATAATTAAGACCATAAATATTTAGGAGGGGATAACTTACGCTTCTATGACGAAAACATCAAGTCCAATTTGATCTTCGTCTGAACCTGGTGGATTTCTCTCGTAAGTCGACACTCCAATATTTTCCATGCCTGGATACACGATTAACGAAGAAAAAGTTAAAAAACAATCGAAAATACACAAGCACAATATTCTACAAAATATTCATTTCGATGAAAACGTGCTCACAATAATGATTTAAACTAAGGACATAATACCGTAATCGAGTTGATATAAATGAGTTACCTCTAGTAACCCAAAGATATTATTCTAAAATTTAAAGCATACCTGATTTATATTGCGAATGATTGATATAACCTTTCTTAGCTGGGTCCATGATACCAAATAAGGACCGTACATTGGTTTCGTCAAACAAACTTGGATAATCTAACTTGGCTGCTTTCGAGTCTCTTAATTTCTTGATATAATCGATCATGAATTCTTTTGGGTCGTCTGTAAAATACACGAATAAGACTTTTGGAAATCCGAGCGCAAAAAAATTAATGCATTCGAATCACAGGCATGAAAGTGCCTTCTCCCGGTAATAAAAGAATATCCTAAAAAATCATCTGGAAAAAATACGCTTCACACTATTATTATACAGTAAACTTTTATAACCGCTGGTAAAAATACATGTCGGAAAGAACGGAAAAAAAGAAATTTCCCACCTCTTTTCGTCGGCTCCTTTCTTTTGATACACACTGGGTAAAAAGCTTCGTCAGTGAGACAGGATACTTATATATCAATTATATAATCCTTATCTGAAAACAAAAGCATTAGAAAGACGTGGTTTGACTTACCTGGCCGTTGATAAACGAGAGCGGCGGTGATATTGTCAAATAAATCGGTGATTCGATGCTTTTTCAGGTAATATTTAGCAATCTCTTCCCTGTAATGAACTTTTGATTCTGCTTCGTCCAACATCTGACTTTCACTGATTGCTGACATTTTTAATTTATTTTTGTTTTCTTATTTATTTACTGAAAGTAAATCAATGAAATTACAAAAATCGATATGAATTCTGAATTAACTGCTCAAATTATCATTACATTGATCATCATTAAACCTACCCTCGCCAGTTATACCATTCCAATTCCAAGCGCACATGTCTCAAGCATACAATACCTTTGAGGGGCCGAGTCTTATAATATTTTGTTCTCGTTCGATTAATACACCCCTGTCTCAGTGCCCCGGTGGAGCTTTTTCGCTCAGTGGGGATGAAAATTTCTATCGAAATCCCAATGGGGATAGAAAATCCATTGTTTCTAGCTCAAAAATTCCAGTGGGGATGGTTTTGGAGAGCAATTTTCCCCATTTAATTTCCAATAGGGAAAAAATTATAGAGTTATTTCCCAGTGGGGTTGAAATTTAGAGTTTATTTTCCATCGGGGACGATTCTTTGGCTTATTTTTCCACCGGGGTGGGGTGTCCACCGGGTCAGGGGTGTATTAATAGCTTCGAGTACATATGGCAGATCACGATAATTCATGGAGAAACTGTTCATTTCTATATTTAGACAAAATTTTCCAATATAGGAAAAATTGATTTCCATATCAAACTTATTGTCTCTGCGTTAAAACTTATCTGAAGCCAAAGTCCCAAAAATCATTTTGAAAAAAAAGGAAAAACACTCCCAGATATTCAACTTAGGATCAAGTGTGCGAATTTTCAGCCATAATTGAACAAAAGTTTCGTCCTAGTTTTTCACGAAAAACTGGCGCCTAAAATAAAAATTTTCGAAAAATAAAAGAAACGTTCACGGGAATACTCATGGAAAAATGTGAGCTAAATTTCAGCCATTTTGGATCATTTGACAGGCCTGTACAAGTTTTAGGAAATACAATTCTCAGATTCTAGTTCAATTAAATAAAACAAACAATAGCAAAATAATCTTTTTTTTTCCAATTTAGCAGATGTGTAGTATAATAAAAGAGAGGCTTTGCAAGAGATTTTCCTCAAAAGTCTAATTTTTTCCTCGCCAAAATCAAAAAAATACGTTACTGTATATTTTTATTTTAGGATTTTGTTACTCGTCAATGTTCGTTCTCACCTTAAGGTAAGTATGAAAAGATTTGAATGTCACGTGTTTCAAGTTCTAGTTATCTTCGTTATTCACATGAAAGATTAAATATAAAAATGTAAAAAAATAATACAAGGGAGCATTAAATATTAACACAAGATACTTTAACCGGATTAAATTTCGCGAGATTAAATTTCGCGAGCTAAAAAAATCGCGAAATTTTCTGGATTTAATTTCGCGAGTCAGAGTTTTGAAATATTTCGCGTGGATTTAATTTCGCGAATAAGCCAGAAAACAGCTGAAAATAGCCATTTTTTGCCATAAATGGAGACTTGGAACTAGTTTCTCCGCCAAAAATACAATTTTAAAAGTTTTGTGGTGGATTTAATTTCGCGAATCAGGAATCTCACGCGTGTTCGCGTGTTTTAATTTCGCGAAAATGGCAAAAATTCGCGAAATCGCGAAATTTAATCTCGCGAAAATTAATCCGATTAAAGTACTAGATACTAGCTCAGAAATAAAGGTTTGGATAAAAGTATTGGTTGAATACGGAGGAGATTGAGTATGGGATCACGTGACTGGATCACGCGGCAGGTTTAATATTCGTCTCCTTCTTCTTCACCATCATCATCTTGAGAATCAACACCAACTTCTTCGTAATCTTTCTCCAAAGCTGCCATGTCTTCACGAGCTTCTGAAAACTCACCTTCTTCCATACCTGAGAGAAAAAGAAAGAAAGAGATTATTAACAAATCAGTTATGGAATGTACATATCACTGGTTTAAGGAAGGTATACCCTTATCAAACCTTAAATCAAAGTTGTATGAAAATTATTGGTTTTAAGTTTTTACCTCTTAAAACAGGGATAATAGGTGTATCAAAATTTGACATTAAGAGGTATACAATTGACTATATAATGACATTTCATTTGAAATCATGAAATTTTCATTTTCATTAGTTCAAAGGATTGTACCTTTGAGGACAAATTGATTTTCCCCTGTTTTTATAGAGAGGACTATCGGCTTTCTCAAGTAACCAGGGGAGCTACTACGGACATACTTAACGAAAATAATTTTTAGAGAATGACGTCATGATCCTTACCTTCACCAACATACCAATGGACAAAAGCACGTTTGGCGTACATTAAATCAAATTTATGATCAAGACGAGCCCAAGCTTCAGCGACGGCAGTTGTGTTGGACAACATACAGACAGCACGTTGAACTTTAGCGAGATCACCTCCTGGGACAACGGTTGGTGGTTGGTAGTTGATTCCAACTTTGAATCCAGTTGGACACCAATCGACGAATTGAATGGTTCGTTTGGTTTTGATGGTGGCGATAGCTGCATTGACGTCTTTGGGGACAACATCACCACGGTACAACAGACAACAAGCCATGTATTTACCATGACGAGGATCGCATTTGACCATCTGGTTGGCTGGTTCGAAACAGGCGTTGGTGATTTCAGAGACAGTGAGTTGTTCATGGTAAGCTTTCTCGGCAGAGATGACTGGAGCGTAAGTTGCCAAGGGGAAATGGATACGTGGGTATGGTACCAAGTTAGTTTGGAACTCAGTTAAATCGACATTCAAAGCACCGTCGAATCTCAAAGATGCGGTAATGGAGGAGACAATTTGACCGATCAATCTGTTCAAGTTGGTGTATGTTGGACGTTCGATGTCCAAGTTTCGTCGGCAAATGTCGTAGATGGCTTCGTTATCAACCATGAAAGCACAATCGGAGTGCTCCAAAGTGGTGTGAGTGGTCAAGACAGAGTTGTATGGTTCAACAACAGCTGTGGAGATTTGTGGTGCTGGGTAGACTGCAAACTCTAGTTTGGATTTCTTTCCATAATCTACTGAGAGACGTTCCATCAACAATGAAGTGAATCCAGATCCGGTGCCACCACCGAAGGAGTGGAAGATCAAGAATCCTTGAAGACCAGTACATTGATCAGCAAGTTTTCTTGTACGGTCCAAAACTTGGTCAATGATTTCTTTACCAACAGTGTAATGACCACGAGCGTAGTTGTTTGCTGCATCTTCTTTTCCGGTGATCAATTGTTCAGGATGGAAGAGTTGACGGTATGTTCCGGTTCTGATCTCGTCTGAAAATTGATGAAGAAGAAATAAGATATTATCAGGAAACCAAGCTATTATTTGATTATATTTATACGTTAAAGTTAAACACTGCAAGTACAGTATATGATCTAGGTGTAACTTTTAGTCAAGAAAAAGTTTAAGTACACGCCTTTTCTCAGCGACCGAGTAAAATTCCTATGCGAATATAATTTCGGTAACTATCACATTTTCCTTTTCCCAGTGGAAGATGTGGCACCTCTGTTTCTGAGTGTATAGGTTCTTGCAAAGAAAGCGCGTGCGACGTTTTTTTTTATAAAGAAGAAAAACTATATAAGAACATAAGGCTTCACTGGCCAAAATGTTAAGAGCTTTGTGGACTCAAAAACACCCGATTTCTTAGGAAAATGGTCAAAAATATTCACAAAATGGTCACAATAAGAACATGTTAAAAACATTTTTAGGCTTAAAACTAAAAAAGTTAAGAACATCCGAAGGCTTCAAAAATTTTGGAGATAATAAGAAGCTTACCAACAACAGTTGGTTCCAAATCCATGAAGACAGCTCTGGGGACGTGTTTACCAGCACCAGTCTCACTGAAGAAAGTATTGAATGAATCATCTCCACCTCCAATGGTTTTGTCTGAAGGCATTTGACCATCAGGTTGAATTCCATGTTCCAAACAGTACAACTCCCAGCAAGCATTTCCAATTTGGACACCAGCTTGGCCAATGTGGACAGAGATACACTCACGCTATAAACATAATAAGAATTAGATTATTTCATAACGTGTCCTTTTTTCAAAAATTTTCTTATAAAAGTATAGGTTTGTACCAGTATTGATATCATTACAGGAAAGGTCTAGGTTATTAAATTGATCAAAATCGAGGCCCCATAGTTGAAAATCTCACAGCAGGTTGTTGTTAATGTTTACAGTGTTTTCAATCGAGAAAAAAAATAAGTGGAAAATTAACTTAAATGTGAAAGTGAAAGAATATAATATTAAAAACATCAAGATTCCTTACCATATTGAATTAATCTGTGTGGTTTCAAATGTCCTTCAAAAAAGTCTTCAAGGTCAAAAATAAGTGGATATACTTTGCGATACGTAACGGTTCGCTTGTATTTCCTTTTCACCAGCAGAACAGAAATGATAAATCGTGAAGCAGATGCAAAATTTGTACAACCGTTGAGAAATCTGATTTGCTATTTTCTTCGTTTAGACCAATCAAAAACAAGATCACTCGATCACGTGGTAAGGGGGAAACGATCGAATAAAGAAAAAGAAGCGCCTTTTTGTTTTTGTTTCGATGTTTTGTGTCAAAGTTGCCAGGGTAACCAGACTATATGAACATTAGAAATAAATATGCTTTAATTTGCGCTGTTCTATTAATTCAGATAACATTTTTGTTTAAATAATGACTCAAAATCCCAAACCAATAAAATATTTATCTCTCTGATTTCTTTTTTAATTTGCAACAAATTTTATATACTGTACTTATAATGAAAAACAAAGAAAGGTGGTTTAGACCTGCTATGAAATTTAAACGAGGTCTTAAAAAAATGAAAAATAAAAAAAATGAAAGAAAGCGGTACTCATATTTTCTGATGGAATACTTTTTCGTCTTCCTCCTGTTTCATTTCATAATCGACACAGAATAGAAACCACAATCCGTCTTGTATCAAAATAATAAAGGGGATAAAAAATAATACTACTCCTCAAAAATATATAAATAAAGGTATCTTATCATCACAATATAAAAGCAGCATGAAAAAACTACAAGATGTACCCAATAGAGAACCACCAAATATGACCCGCACAAAACCCCATCGTGAATTCCCCTCATCAATCAATCCACACCTGCCACCAAATGATGTCAATCTCCAAAGTAAATTCCATCATCCAAAATGCTTACTTGAGTGTCCCAAAGTATTGAAATAAAAAATAATTAGTCCTCTTAAGGGTAGTAATTTGGGGGAAAGTCAAGTTCCACTTTTTTAAAGTTGTATTTACACTAAATATCATAGGGCTCATAAGCATGCTTGAATATAATATTACGTTATTACTTATCTGGTTTACTTGGCCCTTCTTTTTTTGACAGAAATATCTAATGTTAATGTTTACATAAATTGTCTGTTTCCTTAACCTTCTAAAGCTTTAACAAGACTGCACAGAATCATTTTACACATAATATAAGTTACAAAACGAAACTAGGCTTAAGAATTTGAACTTTTCACAAAGTTTGAAGAGTGTACCATTAAGAGTAAAAGCAAAGTAAAAAGTTTTAATTCTATAAACACTAAGTGGTGTGAAAATATTATTTATTGCATGATTTTGCATTTCAGGCATAATGTAATTTAAACAGCAACAGGCGTATACTTGAATTTCTATTCCCCTCTAAGCTTAATTCCTTTTTATGCTTAAATGAGTAGAAATATCCGTTACTTGTCTTTGGTTATCTCGTTCATATATTCCCTCAGATCTCGATTTTTGACCTTTTTGAGCAATATCAGTACAATATTTTCATTTTAGCAAAACTTTTTTCTTGTGTACCCAGTTTGATAAAAGACCTACCCAAATTTAATCCAATTTTGGTTAATCCACCACGCTACTGGGTCTGTGTATACTGCAAATTTACTGCAGTGTTTTTTTGAACTTCTTGTTATTTAATGTGTTCAAAAACCAACTTGATTAAAATAATTTAATTTATGAAGTGACTTTTTCCAGATAAGAAACGTCAAAATATCAGAAAATTTATGCTGAAACTATTGACCGCATAACTACTGCAGTAGTCATAACATTACATGGATATCATGTTGAATGACTAAAAACTTCAGAATAAAATCTTTGAATGGAGTTTTTTTGAGAGTCAAAATATTTTTCAACTGTGATGTCCTCGCATTATAAATTGACCCATATTTGGTAGTATATACTACTTAACTCCATTAGGGCAACACATTTCTAAAAACTGTGATAAAAATGGCAGATAGAGATATAGCTTTGTCCAGTGTTTATAAAGGTCAGTGGCGACACTCTCTCCCACATAATAAGTTTATTATACTTTAAAGTACCAACTTTTCTGGGAGAGTCTGCAGGCTTAGATATCAGTATAACCGAACTTTTTACACATAATTACAAAGGTCGTTTTGGGTAAGAATCTAGTTTCTGGGCGACTTTTCTGCAGGATGTTTCCACTGGCTTTTCCAGGATAACTGACTGAAAGTTTTTACAGATGTTGGAGGACAGCGTGAAATCTGTAAAAATATTACATTTACGTGACCTGTCAAACTTGAACAATAACACATTTCCATAGGGTTGGCTGAAAAAGCGTTAATTTAATGTCAATAAAAAATTTTCTGAAAAAAACAACAACATAGAGAGCTTTGAAAAGCTACAATCAAGAGGAGAAAAGGGCGTTTGTCACTTTTTTGACCCAATTTGATTTTTCTCCCAAAAGTTGCCCTTGCATCAAGCTTTAAAACCCTGAAGTTGCTGGGCACAAGTATCAACAGGGAAAAAATGCCGGCTTTGGTGGTCATGATCTTAAAGCTTTTTTAAACCGTACGAAAAGTTTTAAAACTTTTAAAATTTGCTGAAATTTTAAGAGATTAAACCCAATAAGAGCAAACTAACATAGAAGCCATACCAAAATCCCCAAAAAACTATGTAATGCACCTCTGGGACAGACATATTTTCAAAAATTGCTCAAATAATACAGGGTAAATTAATTCAATTTGAAATTTTTTGGATAGCACAGTTCCTTGGATAAGACTGAATTGTAAAAACAAACTCTTGAAAATCTTACCAACCCTTATGGACATTGCAAAGGCAACATCACGATTTTCAAGAAATCTTGTTTTCCCAGATAATTTGATAAATTCATTCAGAGGCAATGAATTTATGCAGCTGAGCAGAAAATTGATTTTAGTGTTTCAGACAGTTTAAAAAATTAAAAAATTAAAATTGTTTAAAGTTTATTTGTTTAAAGTTGTTATAGGAAAAACAGAAAAACCCAATAAATTTTGATTATTATACACTTGAAATCTCAAAGCAATGCGTGCAGACAACTTACAGTCAAAATCAGGCCCATTTCGTACATTTTCAGATAACCGTACCAAACAGGCAAATCTCATCACCCAAGACAACCCTTTTTTGGAAATTTCATTTGGCTGCTATTAGGATACAATATAGATGGGGTAAAATACCAACAGCATCAGCATAAAAAATTCAAAACATTTTCATTTGGCTGAATAGCGGACAATGTTTTGTACGGTCATTGTCAAATTTCTATTTGGAACATGCAAAAAAAGTATAAAATACAGTTAAATAACTGAAGTCTTTTTCCCAAAAGAAAAAGGTTTAAATGGGGAGGTGAAAACATAAGCTATTAGCCAAACGGTACAAATCGAAAAATTCGATTAGTAATAGTAATGATATGACATTGATTTCAAATGATACGAGGGGTATTAATCCTAATTTCACGAAATACCATATCATTCCTGGTTAGTTATATGACTGATTTTATTATTTCTTAAAGAGCTATCCAAAATTGGGATTCCAGAAGTAAGACAGAAAATTTATGATGTATTGCTATAAAAATATGATGTATGCTTTAAAACACAAATCATTCAATCCCCATATTACTTTCAGATTGTTGCAGATAAATATTTCATAACTATAATGTCAAACAAAAAAAACTAATAATCCATTATCCAAACTTTCAAACAGTATTATCGGTATAAAGGTTTTTCACAAAAATTGTATTTTCGGCTCCTTTGCAAAGACGCCTGCATTATTATCAGCGAGTCAGGTTCGTAATCAGTGCCATATTCTTTCGTTTGCGTATCTCCACATAAAATGGTCACAAATGAAGTGTTCAAATTATATGGTTCATATTCAGATATGTTCTCCCATTCTCCTCAAGTCCACAAGACTTTGCCCATTTCTGAAGTGCATTTATCCAAATGTTTGTGTTAATGTTTTTAGATTTTCGCCATAATAAAAGAATAACATCATCATCCAACAGATCGAATTTGTTGTCATCTTTGTACATTTTTCTTGTACTTTCCTCCTTTGATTTTGATCGAAAGGCTATCTTTTCAAAATATTTGTGTTTGTTTTCAGAAAACCTGCTTACTTTTGTGATCGAATGTTGTCAAAACCTACCTACCTCTTTGTACCTCTTTTTGGCTTCTGCTTGAACAGCTCATCCAACTCATTGAGTCCAATGCTTCGTCATTTCCTTGAGGCTGTTGGAGTCAGCTTCCCTAAGGTTGAAATAGTGTGCAAGCAGAGGTTTGTCGGGAACAGTTGTGAGGAAGGTGGTTAAGTGTTTTTTGAATACTTCTTTGGGGCAGTTTGTCAAATCTCTTATTAGTCTGGGAAGGGTGTTGAATTGTCAAGGGCCTTCTTGGGAAAGACTTCCCCTCCAGATATTTTTGTGTTTAATATTGACAGCTTTTAGATTACAAATTCTCCCCAATCTCTGATTTATATGGTAGGAAATGCCTCCTTTACTTTTGTCATAATCAAAATTCGGGACGTTACCTTCAATGACGTTCCAGGTATAATATATTTGATACCGCTCTCTCCGTCTTTCAAGGCTATACAGTTTTACTGAATTGAGTTTTTCCCAATAATTAAGATGTCTGAGGGATGGAATTCCATGTAAAATTGATTTCTGAACTTCTTCCAGTTGCTGACCACGCTTCCAGGGAGACCAAAGTTGAGAACAGTAGTCCAAATGAGGGATGGCTAGTGCTTTCCAAGTTAACATGGTTTCAATTTTCCTTGATTTGAATGTGCGGTATATCCATGCACTTATATTTTTTACTTTTTTAATTTATTCTTGGATATGTTTCTCATAAGTCAACTGAGTGTCTAGGGTGACTCCAAGGACTTTAACTTCTTCTTTATTTTCGATCAACGTTGCTGTGTCAGAAAAATAGTGAGAACTTTGCTTCAGAGCGTCGTTTTTCCGTAGGTAAGGTGCTCAAATTTAAGACCATTCAGCTACATGTTGTTGTCTTCTGTCCACTTATAGACAGTGTCTAGATCATTTTGCAGATAATTAACATCCTCCAGTTTGGATATTTCTTTCGTCAAACGGGTGTCGTCAGCAAACGATGCCAAAATAATCTAATGTTTTGGAAATTCAAACACTACTCGGCGCGTGAAACTATGTTAGGAGAAAATGGTATTGATCAAAAATATTACTTCTAAAAATTAAGTGAAGAATCTTAATTTCTCCTGCTGAATGGTTCAACAGTTTTGTTGTGTCTTAATTGGGTGAGATAAACTTGATTTCAGATTATTTTGCCGCGCTGCTACAGGAAACATATTTGATAAAATCGAAGGTATTCAATACCAGCCAATTCGGTTGACTTCCAAATTTGCCATACTCACCAACTTTGCCAAATCTACAATTTCAATGTCAAAAGATCACAAGCTTCATGGCAAATTTTTACATTGCTACGCCGCCATTATTATTTCCGTTTTGTGATGCTTAGTCAGCAGTTTTCTGTCGGCGTTTGTAAAGCGAATGATTTTTTAACCAATGAAATTGCCGATCGGCCTTGTTTTGCTTTAGCATTGGAAAGTCTTCTATTTTTCAAAATCTTTGGCAAAAGTGGCAAAATTGGAGCGAAAAGAACACAGGTCTCGTACTGTGGGAACAGTGTTTTGTATGGAGAGACGTATGGAGGTAAGTTCCAAAAATGCCAAGAATGCCAGATTCACCACATCTTTTATATTTGGCATTTTAGTCACGCGGCTGAGGTCGAAAAACGTTTCATTTCGTGATACATCTTTTAGATTCCAAAAAAAAGAACGGAAACTCGCGAATTAGTATGTGTAGATTACAAAATCAAAAAGTTTCCACGATATTATCGTGCAAGTAATGAGTAATTGGCGATTTTTTGCGTTTCCAGGCAAAATTGCAAGGCCTGGAAATTCATGATTCTTGGGGTCTTCAAATTAAAAAAAGACCTATATCACATGATAGAGCTCTTCAAACTGAGCAAAAAAGTGTATTACACCAAAGTCCCAACTTCTCTAGATCAAAAGTTATGGGCCTATTTGTGGTAAAAAACTGATGGAAAAACAGGGAATTTCCCCACAATCTGCATTAATTTATGCAAAATTAA
Source organism: Clytia hemisphaerica (assembly GCF_902728285.1). Taxonomy (NCBI): domain Eukaryota; kingdom Metazoa; phylum Cnidaria; class Hydrozoa; order Leptothecata; family Clytiidae; genus Clytia; species Clytia hemisphaerica. Next base: position 1,143,890 of record NW_027103253.1, on the reverse strand, counting down.
ACACCTTTTTTGACCACATTTGCCAAATTTTTGTCAATTGAATGCAAAATAATTGGCAATCAGGGCAAAAATGGTAATTGAAAAGTACCGTAAGTTGGTCTAATGTCGACATCCGTCTTCTAATTTCGACACCCTTCTTTAGAGATAGGAACAATAGAAACTGAGGAAGGTCGGAATCGCTGATTGACTTTGATTAGCGCGATGAGAGGAAAAATCTTTAGTCTATCAGTGATTTTGACCTACTTATTATTCCTATCTATAAAGAAGGATGTCGAAATTAGAAGACGGATGTCGACATTAGACCAACTTACGGTAATCGAAATGATTGAACAAATCGAAAATGCCATAATTACATCATCATCCTTCTTCCTTTCTTTACGTCTTCCTTTTCTTTTGTTTAGCAATGCAAAAGGTCTATACGAAAGCATCCAACGGGAACTCCCATCCAACGAGGACCTTTTTTTAAATATCTGTTTCCAAGACATAGCCTTCCTGGAAAATTTGATCTGTTGGCCGAATATTTCAAAAATCTTATTCCTAGAAATGAAGATCTGTTTCTCCGCAAAACCTAAATTTTTAATCTCAAAGTATCTTTCCTAGAAAATTTGATCTGTTTCCACAATTTTTAGAATTAAAATTTTGATCTGTTTTCCCAAATAGGATGTCTGTTTCCCTCTCCTGGAAATTTTCATCTGTTTCCCTTTCTTTTTGTTATTGATATCTGTTTCCCCATAAAGTTCAATCTGTTTCCAATGCAATATCATCTTTTTTGGAAACAGATATCTGTTTCCCAATTTATTATGTCATCTCCTAGAAATATTGATCTGTTTCTCTCTGATGACGTCATCAGCTGGAGTGGGGAAACAGATAGTTTTAAGGAAAAGGTCTCTCCTAGAAAATCAGATCTGTTTCCCCATTTTTCAAAAAAGGCTCTCTCCTGGAAAAGGGAAACAGAATTTCGGGGAAATGGGCTTGTTGGCTGCTTCTGTCTATATCATCAGATTCGGAATGACAGAGGGACAGACATGCTAACGCACATTAAATTTCTGTTGAAGATAAAATCCTGAAAATAAATCTTAAAATCTTACAGTACAGTCTTACCCTGTCTTACCATCATGTTCCAAAGATCTCATTTTTGAGACTTTTTCTTTTTGAAGTTGGCCATGTTTGGTGGAGAAATCGAAAGTGAAAGCGTAAACATTTTGTTGTTGTTATGTTGAGTATCCGCGGGATTGCAGAGTGTACCCGCGGGATTGGAATTTTACCCGCGTTTTCATCGCCGAGGTTCACTTTCGAATTCTAAAATTTCCCCGCCAAAACGAGGCTACAACATAATGTAAACATTGCAAGCGAGCGGAAAAGCAAGAAGCAAGAAATCATGGAACCTGGAACCAGCAAAACTGGAAAACAAAAATACAAATTTTGGTTCGGTAAATATAAATTTAAACCCGTTATACAGTCAGGAATAGTCGCCTTATTAGGAGACGCCTCCTGATTAGGAGACCCGTCTCCTAATCAGGAGGTTCACGTCTCCTAATCAGGAGACGGGTGTAATTATCTCGTGAACGAGCAAACTGCGCATGATTTGATTGCTCCCAATGGAAAGAGCACAAAAAATTGATTCCATATGGTGATTTTCAGAAAAATCCACCGGTGGAATCAATCACAATTCTAATAATCCATAAGAACCAATCAGAAGTAAGAATCTGTCTTCTGAACAAAAGCGTCTCAAAAAGAAAAATGGCGGACATGAAAAAAATCAAGAGGGGCTTCCTTGTAGTGCTATATATTAGGATTGTGATCGATTGCACCGAGAAATTTTGATAGTTTTTTTAAAACTTTACCAATTCGAGGCTGCTCTTTCCATTAAAACTAGTTTCAAAATGCGCGGAAAAGCCTAAAGCCCTTAAAATTGAGATAAAAGTTTTATGTCTCCTAATTAGGAGACGGGTCTCCTAATCAAGCGACCCCAAGCGACCTACATGTCTCCTAATCAGGAGACGTCTCCTAATCAGGAGGCGTCTCCTAATAAGGCGACTGTTCCTGACTGTTATAGAGAGCTCCATAACAAGTTATGACATTAGTTTCCCCAGCATATAGATCTGTTTGCTTTTCTATCCGCCATCTTGAATTGTATGCAAAAAAACTGATTGAACTGTGTTTGATCATAGAGGTATAAAGAAAAACAGGAGTTGAATATGTCGGTAATTGGTCGTTAAAGTCTTTTGATTTCTTTTATAAAATGTATCAAAAGAAATTCTAATCTAAGCTCGCCCAATGAAATAGGACTTTTTAATAGAACTCAAGTTTGCTCTGAACATTCTAATTATCAGTATTGAAGATTCTAGTCTTTTAATATATGAAAATTTAGATAAAACTTCGTCCACGAAACAAGTTTATGTTCCATTTCGTTTTCCGTTTAATTTTGTTTTGAAAAGATATTTTCTCAAGCTAGAAAATGAAAATTTCTTTATAAGCACACACAATTTCAGACTCAATTTGTAGACAAAAAGTCACTGGAGAATTTTGGAGGAAAGTATCAAGCAATAGAGTTCACCTTAAAGAAAACATTGATCGAAAAATCTTATCATTTGATGAAGGATTGCCAAGTTTACAGACCTTTTTTTAGTCCAAATAATTTCTTACACTAATGTCAGAAACAATGAATCTCGTCTCATCTAATTTCTAAAGCTTAAATGAGCCAATAAGATTTCACCTATGGATAAAAGAGCTCATTAAAAATGCACGATACATGAGATTATGAGCATGCATACATCGTAACTTTTTTAATCGTAGGGCGAGCTTGGTTACAATAGCATACTTCTCCTGTTTCTTTATACCTCCATGGTTTGATTCAGCTCGCTCGTTCCCCTCTCAGACTCAGGCTGTCAGGCAGGACCCTCCCGGCACTCCGGAAACTTCCAGAGTTTTCAGGAGCAGCTAAAAAGACACTATCTTTCTCTCCGTTAAGTTCAAGGGCTCTTCTGGTGCTTCCGGAGCAAGTAATTTTTAGCACGTTCTACAAAACAAGGACCCCCTCCCGGCGCTCCAAAAACCTCCGGAGAGTTCCGGAGCAGCTAAAAAACAATGTATTTCTCTCCGGAAAGTTCCGAAGCTCTTACGGTGCTTCCGGAGCAAGTGATTTTTAACAGTCCATTACAAACTGCCATATAAACAAAACTCAACATTCTCCCAAAAGTTGTCTTTTTGATTTCCCAAACATTCGTCTTCTAAGGGGTTACTCACAGTTAGTCACACTAGGAAATTAAGCTTTCAGAAAAAACAACATCAGTCATCTACAGGATGTATTTCAACAACAAGGATGAGAGTTACCTGAATCAATTTCAAGATCCCAAGACAATCAATTAAAACTTGCAAACTTAAAATGAGACAAAATTACCGATTGCGAACGTTCAGGAGCCAAATATCAACCAACCAAATTTTGTCATTCAATTCCTGAGACAGCGCTTCGATTTTTAAGGCCTTGTTTATACGCTAAAGTAAAAATAATTCCGCACATGTAAATGGGTCATTGTTTGAGGTCCGGCAAAATTTCCGGGAAAAAGCCTATCCGGCGGTGCGCGGATCTAGGTGGGTTCCGCCTCCCCCGTAGATCTTTTTCTTGGGAAGTTGCTCTTCAAATTAGTTTTTAAGGTTGGCTTGGCTTAAATTTTTTCATCTATGGCTTAAATTTTAGGCAATTTCTCAAAGTTTTTGAAAATGTTATTTTCATTAAAAAGCGCCGGGTTATTTTTTCATGAATCCCTTTAGAAGTTTTGCGGCGCATTTTTTTGCTTGAGAGTCAAGTAAACGATATAGCGCTTTCGCAGCATTAATCTTTGATATGCATTTTGGCGGGAAGCTAGTGTGACTAACTGACTCACATATCGATTCTTCCCACGACTAACGTCAAATTGACGCGAAGGGGTGGGTGGGTTAGAGTCTTTGACGCTAAGAAATTTCACCAGAAATATCGATTTTTAATACCTTTTATTCCCTGACAAATGTTACTTTCCATATTTATATTTCTTTTCCTCCTTTTACATACCTAAATATTTGTTCGCTTCGCCATTTTACAGAAATTTTAACCAAAACAAACGGCCCGATGTTTATGTCTAATTTCCTTTTGTTCAGACGGTCTGCACGGCCCTTGAATTTCGCCGACGGTCGGTTTTTTTTTGTGAAATGCGGCTTTTCTGTTGATTAGGACTATGGAATTAACTCCGGCAACTTTCCGAAAAAAGTTTAGAAATTATCTGATTAAGCCGTAGCGAAAATAAAGATGGCTGACGAAACAACAATGAAAGTGAAGCAGAAAATTTAGAGTTTCATCGATTTTTGATAATTTTTGAACTTTGACGTTAAGAGGTGGGAGTGGGGGGGTTTTAAAATAAGCGTCAATTTGACGTTAGTCGTGGGACGAATCGATATGTGAGTGACCCCTAAAGCGTTCACTTCCACAATAATTTATGTAATTGCAATTTCGGTCAGTCCACAGTCGGCTTCAACATATACACGTGTTTTTATTTACGTAACCGAAGTGCCTAGTAAAACAATACCCCCGTAAGGGGCGAAAGAACACAGCAGATTATTTGTAAAGTAAAGAAATATCTTTTGGTATTAACAATCAAATATAATATATCATATATTATATTTCCTTAATTCAGAAATCAAAAATTCATTTTTCATTCGCGAAAAATAAAAATAAGAAAATAATGAATTAATATTACATACTAAGACGCCCCCGTCTTTTACTCTCGTTTAATTCCCGATCTCGGAACGTGCAAAACGCCCGTTCCCGCCCAATATCCACCCAATCAGCTTAAATTCACTTTAACTGTCCTTTGACTTTCAAAAAATAGTATTTAAAAATTATGAATTTATAATAATTACAAAAACAAAAAAATTGATACTTCATTAGTGAAATATTCAATAAATTCCAAGTTTCAGTTTTCAGTGGGCGTTTTTCTAGTGCTTTGTTGATCGCGCAATTTTTGCGTCACACAAACTCTCTTGGCCGCTCGTAATAATTATGCATTGCCAAATTTGGTTCTCCATTATCAAGTCAGGATCGATGGTGACGTCACCTAAAAAAGAAAGGATTTCGTCAGTTTTATGCATATATTAATTTGCGAGATATTCTATTCGCCGCGCGAGCGCACTTTTCGTAGACTAGTCGGAATACTAGTCGGATGGTAACTTTTCATCTTCGTTATTTTTTAAATGGAGCACAACCGAGAAAAAAACGAAACTTCAGAAAGTTGCGTATTTCCAGTGAGTAAACGATTCTGACAATTAACAAAATTGATGATGATGATTTTTTTTTGGTCAGGCAAATGTCTCGTATTGGGGGTTCTAGTCTTGACCCCTAAGCCTACGCGAGATTGAAGCGTTTGGGTAAACGAGACAAAACTCCAAAAAAGCTGATGTTTTGAAGCGCTTCCATGCGATCGAAATATCGCTGTTTGTGACGTATTGTTTAACATGTTTTAAAAAACCGTTTAAACATGGTTACAAAAAATATTGATATGATTGTTCAGCCATTAGCATTAATGAAATTGAATTTGTGACATTATAGAGTACCCTTCCCAGTTGGCGACCGAAATTTTTTGATTCAAATTTTTCACTTACTTTTTACTTTTTTGAAAATCCTTTTCGACCAACGGTTAGACAACTTTTAACATGATCTTCGTGTTTGTTTTGATTTTTTATTTGAGGCGATCTTCTTAGAATAAAAAACTATTGAAGCGAGTGGTATTAGTGCCCAGTTCCCGACCGATGTACCAGTCTGCGATTCAATATACCGGTTTCCCTTGTTATTTCAATCCGGAGCTAAAAACTTTGCATTGGAGCTGTCAAGTTAAAGACCGCGGGCATGCCCCTTGAATGTTTTGATCGCAATGTAAAGTCTTCTTTTTTTCTCTTCGTGTCTGGAATGTTTTGATCGCAATGTAGAGTATTCTTTTTCATTTTTTGAGTTTGGTCGGTCGCAGACTGGACGTCAAATTTCGAAGCTGATTGCATCAACATTTTTATCAATATTTCACACGAAGGAAACTGTATCGAGCTGATTTTAACAGAAATGCTTTCTAACATACTCATTGTTTTGGACAAGTATTTTTTGGAGTCGGAGTTGAAGTGTTTTTTCTTACGGAGTTGAAGCTCTTTGTCCACAGGTAGCCATTTTTTATTTTTTTTGAAAAATCCGGCTTATTCGTGTGCTTCCGTGCAAAGTTGGATCTTTCGGATTCTACTCGTTTTTTTCTAAAACTTTTTTTACACAGTACGGGAAATAGGTCAAGGCAGATAACTACCAAAAGAAATTCTCTAGAGGTTTGTTTTTGTATGACTTTTCTGGGTTCAACTAGACCGGTCGCCAACTGGGCAGGGGACTCTATTCGGAAGCATGGTAGAAATATGGAAAAAATTAAAAAAACGTGAGGTTTCACTTCCATGAGTCGGCTGATTTTTTAAAAATACGCTCGTGTGCAGTTAGTTTTCAAATGATTAGCACAGCGAGCGCTATCATAAGACCAGACCAATTGCCGAAAATCTACCTCCGGAACACCGGAAGTGCTCCGGAATCTTTTCAGTGTTCGGGAGCATGAAAAAAACAGCACTTTTTGCTCCGGACGTTTCCGGAGCGCCGGGAGGGTCCTTTTAAACATGGTTAAAAGAAAATGTTTTAATAACATATTACAGACTTATGATGATGAGGATGATGGTTCAGCCATTAATGAAATTGAATTTGTCACATTATATTCCAAAGCATCACTGGTCAAAATTTCGAAAAAATAAAAAAACGTGAGGCTGCACTACCCATGAGCATCAGTTGGCTTTTTCTTTTTTAGTACGTACACAGTTAGTTTTCACATGATTAGCAGTGAGCGCTATGGTAATTACATCGCAGATATCTTGCTCTGGAACACTGGAAGTGCATCGGAAAGCTCCGGAGTTCCGGTGCAGACCAATTGCAGAAAATTGTGCTCTGGAACATCGAAAATGTGTTCCAGAATCTTCCGGTGTTCCAGAGCACAAAAAAAACAGCACTTTTTGCTCCAGACGTTTCCAGAGCGCCAGGAGGGTCCTCCTCAGGCCAGTGTAACCTGAAACGAGAGAGATTCATCAGGGACAGTACACAGGAATTTATCAAGTTGATGTTTGAAGGCATCCTTACTGCAGTTAGTGGGGTTTCTATTGCCAGACAGTGTCAATCAAACAACTTCGAACGAGATCGAATACTTGCGATTCGGTTGTCAAACGCTGTCGAATCTCAATCGAAAAGCCGATTCTTGAGTAATATTCAATTGTGTTTGATTGTGTTCGAGTAACGTTTGATTGGTTCGATTGATTCTAAATTACCTTTGATTGATCTTCGATTATGTTTGATTACGATTATGTACAATAAGCAGGGGGGTGTCGGTATTAAGTTGTGGGGGCCAGTGCCGGGTGGTGGTCTGATAAGGTAAGTAAAAAACAACTTAGTACATGGTACTTAGTGGTGGTCCTAATTGAAAAAAACATTTTTGCAACTTTGTATCAAGGGACTAAATTGTGGTCTCAATACCAAATATGAGGCATCAAGTTAGTATCTGGTACTCAAAATCGCCCAGATATTCACTCAATGAACAAAAGTGTGCCAAATTTCAACCAAATCCGACAATTTTTGAAGTCTCCAGGTTGCCCCGAAATTTCATCTCCTAGCTATTCTTAATTCTCATTTTTTCAAGACTAGTTTAATGTAGTTCTTTTGATTTTTTTGACAAGCTTGTTACAAATTTGTTTTTATTTGAAACTTTATTTCTTTTGATTTAAAAAAAAATTGGCTTGAAAATGATGTTTGACTTGACCTAACTTGACAGGAATTTTTCCTGAGATATTAAGGGTGGTACAGAGTGGTGTGGTATGTTTTTTAATACAGTGTTGTTAAGTTTTTAAGAAAATTTAAAGGAGGTGTACCAGAAACCAAAGACCAGAAAGTAAATTACTAAGAATTAAAGGGTGGTATACCTATTTTGAGGGGGAAAATCGACTTAGTACAGGGTACTTAACGGTGGCGTGTCATTTCTCAATGGGTACTAAGGGGTGGTATACCTATTTTAAGGGGTAGATTCAACTTAGTACCAGGGTACTAAGTGGTGGTGGCATAGGGTCCTCCAGGGTTCAGGTACCCCCAAAATTTTTAGAATTCTAAAGTAACCCGCCAACTTTGAGTTACCCCCTTTTTAATTTTTTTATTCTTAAAAATACAAAAAGTGATTTTTTGCTCTTTTGTCATTTCTGGGAAAATACTTCCATGGCGGCCAGCACTTCTTTTTCAACAAATTCAAGGGTGTCATTTTTTACTATAATTTTCCAGGGTTTCAAGAGATTTTTATATACCACAAACTTTCAAGGGTTTCTAGGGTTTTTAGTTGATCTTTGCTGGTTTTCAAAGATTTCAAGGAAATCTGTCGACAAAAGGAGAAAGGTTGAATTTTCAATTTTTGTGTAAAAGAGGGCCCTTAAATTGGCTGATAATTGATAATTTTACAACAACCCATTCCATCACCCAGACCTGTCAATCTCATATAATTCCAGTGGCACTTAACGGGTTAAAAGATAAACCCCCTAAGAATGAGTGTGGAATATCCCCTTGAGTCTCAAGGGTTCCAAAAGTATGTTTTCTCATTTTTAAGTCACTGTGATGTTTGTATCCCACGCAATGGGAAAATATTTGTATTTCTGAAAGTTAAAATGGCTGAAAATGGCCACAAAATTTGGCATTTCAAGGTTTTCAAGGGTAGATTTTTGTATTTCAAGGGTCCCCAAAATAATATTGACTTTTCAAGGGTGGTTTAAGGGTTTCAAGGAATTCAAGGGTGATGACTTCATACAAAAACAACAGCCCCCGCCCCCACTAATGAAAATGCAGGTACCCCCAAACATATCAGGTACCCCCTAAATTTAAGAATACTTCCAGGTACCTGGCTTTTTTAACTCTTTTTTTTTTAGGTACCCCAAATCTCTGGGGGGGGTGGATCCTATGTGGTGGTCTCAGATAAATTTCAAAAAACAAGAAAGTACAACTTTTTGGCACTGGTCCAGTACCACAACTTGGTACCCCCCTGCGATAAGTTTGATTGCGATTAAATTAAATTTGATCACTCCTTTAGAGCTTTTTTAGCGTGGACGGCCGAGCGCGCAAGTCCGGTGAATGATTAGCTTTTGTTCTTGTGCGGGCGAATAAAGATGAGGTGGCAATCTTATGATGAGGGCACTACTTAGTTCCCACCTTATTTTGTGCTCACAACAGAATGGTCCAAATATGGGGGTGTTTCAAAATGATAAATTATCTCATTTTGTAAGGATTTATTTTCTGAGAGATACAAATAGTATATTGAATATTATTAACTTATTTATTTAAGTATTTTTGAGCGCAATTTAAATATATGGCTGAATAAAAAGCAAATGATGGCAGTTATGTTTTTTCTTCTAACCTCTGGGAAAAGTTTTTCAATATTATACATTCCTTAAGGGGATTAATTTCAGTGAGGATTATGTTTCTCAAGTTACGCTAGTTTTTTGGGAAATCCGTGAAATTTAATCCTTCTAAAAATTAATCTTTCACAGTTTGTCCAGGTTTGTCTCCTGAAATCTTAAAAAGCCATGGGAGATTGAAAGAAAATAGTCAAAAAGGAAATTAAAATGTTTTCCGAAAAAAATACGTCTCAGGAAAATAAGTTATTGCAAATATTAATCCCCTTAAGGGACATAAAAGCCCCCGTCTTTTAGTCTCACCCAATCTCATATTTTCATATCCAAGATTATACCTAAAAACCTGACTGGGCTCTACAGGGTCTATAAGAAGGTGTTAAAGCGAAAAGTGGGATATTTGCCTCAGTGATTCAAGAGTTTCTACTAATCATTGAAAAGTAATATTTTTCCACCTCAAAATTTCCCAATTTCCAATTTTCAAAACAAAATGTGATAGATTTCTGCAAGTGAAAAAGACAATATTGGTATTTTTTGGAAATTTTGAAGATTATAGTTTAGTAAGAATATAGGTTGGTAAGATTTTGTCTACATTTTACACTGAAAAGGATCTTCTTTCTAATCTGTGGCGTGAAAAACCATTACTTTCAGCAGTTTATAAATAATATGGCAACTATTGATTTTTCTCTTTATAAGAAGCTCTCAAGAGAAATGAAAGAGCTTTTATATGTTAGAAATGATATGGGAATAACAAGACAAAAGGGTCCTTTTAATTATCTTTTTTGTTTAGATGTAAATACAAGATTTAAAATGTTCTAGTCCATATCAAAAGCAAACTCCATGACTAGAACTAAAAAAACAAACACAATTCAAGATGACTTAAACTCAAAATTTCCAAATAATGGACAGCTACTCAAGTGATAGTAGCTTTAGCACTTTCCAAAGTGAAACCAGCAGTCTCAGTGATGCAAATTCGTCACACTTATTTTCTCAACGCAGTAGTGGAAGTGCAAGTGGAGGGGGCAAGCAAACAAATGTCAAGTGTCGTTATTTTATGAACAATGGGTATTGTTTTTATGGTGACCAATGTCAATTTTCACATATCAGGCCTGGTGGTGCTAGTCCTTTGACGCACCAAAATCATGAAAGCTATGCAAGTACAAGTGAAGGTTGGCTTTCTTACTTACAAACAAACTTGATTCTAACTGATTCTACCACTGAGCTGCTACTGCTACGAGTACTCTAATTGCACTGTGGGTCAAAACATTCCTAAATAGAAAATTTCGTTGAATCAACCAACATCAAGTAGTGTTACCATTAAGGTAACACTTTTCTGATAACTCCGATCAAAATTGGCTAAATCCTCGGTTTATAAAGGTCAGCACATAATCATGGTTTCAGCCCCCCCCCCCCCGCCTTGTTAGGGATTGGGGGCTAATATTTTGCAATTCTTTGGGGTTACCTATTCATTGGGGGTACCTAGCTGTTTTGATGGAGGCTCTTGGGGCTGTGTATATTTTCCAAATTAAACATTTCAAAATTTTCAAATTATTCAGTTTTTTTACACCAGCACCCAGTTTCCCCATCCGATTCTCTTGTTTCTTTTGTTTCCCATCACGTCATCTTTTACTATATTTTTCAAATGTGATTGTTTTTATTTATAGCCGCCATCTTTATAGCATAAAAACAAAGCTTTTCTCATGCTTCAATGGGGGCACCTGAAAAGTGGGCTGAAACCATGATAGGTCGACACATAGATTGTTGTGTCTGGCATATTATTGTTGATAGTTAAACTTTTACACAACTGAAATAAAAGAAAAGAAAACCAGAAAGTTTATAAGAAGAGAACCTTCCTTCCAATAAATCTTTAACCACAGTGATTTGTTTTACATTTTGTAGATGATTCTGCTTTCCTACCATCTGCACCAACTTTTGTTCCCAAACAACCGCAATCACCTCCACAACCACCTCCACAACCACAACCACAACCACAACCACAACAACAGCAACAGCATCAGCATCAGCATCAACCACAATCGCTGCAATCAAAATTTAATGATCATCATTCAAAAAGACTTTTCAACAAACAATTTCCTTCGTCAAATAAACCTCCAAGCAATACTGATTTGTTAAATCAGCAATTTCGAAGAATGAGGATAATGCAACAAGCCAATGTAACTTGATTATGCTTTCTTTTGTACTGCTATTGGGCAGCCATCTTTTTAATCGCATCAGTACAGTTTTCGTTCATGTTCCCTATATTTTCTTTGCATCAAATGCAATCCTTTCTAACATGACCATGTCAAGATAACCTTCTAAGACATCATCTTCCTTTTTTATGGTTTTTTTTTTTAGAGTAAAGATTCTCAAGAGAACTTTCAACAAAATGATAGAGGGAACAAAACTCTGCCGCATCTACAGATACCTTCCAACAAATTTGATCAAACATCTTTCTTTATGTCTCAGCAAATGAGAATGGTCTGTCTTATCATCTTTTATTTTTTATTTATTTTTTGTGTATCCTTTGAGTTTCTCCCATAGTCTCAAAGATATCTAAACTTAGTTGTTTGTCCATTGTTATTAGACAATCTTCAATTTTCATTTACTCTCAGGAATTACTCAAACAACGCTCAGTTCTGTTGTCAGAAAACAAAGATCTTGCTGGGCTTGGTAGGTTGAAATCTTCCTAGCAGTCTGCTCAACCAAATCTTCAAGATTGTTTTTTTGCTTGTTTAATCTTGGTACAAACTTTAATTTTCACCATTAATAAAAATGTACTCTTTCATCGTAGGACTCCCAGAAAATATTGAAAACTATCACAGCCTTCATCCTTTAGAAGATATCAAAAGCCAAATTTCAGTAAGTTGGGCACTCTAAAGATTTCTGTCTGCATAGAAGAAATCTAAATACTAATTTCGAGCAAAAAATAGCAAAATTTTCAAATAATGGGAGCTAATTTCCTTGAAATCATACCTCTAAGTCCCCAATAATGAGGTTAATGTTAAAGTGAGGTTCCAAAGATAAGTAACAGCTGGTAAATCTTGTATTTTAGGCATCTCAGTCAACTTATTATTTAAGATTATTAATTAAAATTAAAATCGTAAAGAAAATACAGAACACAGAAAATCACAATTTTTTTAAAAGATTCAGTTTTTCTCATTTTTCAGGGACAAAGACTCTTTGGATATACTTCAACTTGTTATAGAGTTGTCAATTCTAAAGATGGCCTCCATTACTGTATGAGAAGGATACATGGTAAGAAGATATTCTATTTTTTTTGAAAAATCTCACAAACTAGGGAAAACTTGATGCAATAAAGATTTTCTTTGCATAGTTTTTTTATCCTCACGCTTTGATCTATTGTATTGTAATGTCTATATTTCGATTCCTTTTCAGGTTTTCGCTTATTGAATCCAAAGGCTGTGAGCAGTGTTGAGAAATGGAAGAAAGTTAGCAATTCAAATATTGTGCCTTTGAAAGAAGCTTTCTCATCTAAAGCATTTAATGACACATGTGAGTATTTGTAGTACTTCTTGAAAGTTGCTCTAAATTCAGTAAAATACATATTTTGATTATGAGCACTCATAAGATTCTTGGATATAAATTTTAAAAGTTATCTTTCATCACAAAATAAAAAAGTACACTACTCCGAGTTTCATGCTTACTGCACTTGTCAAATGTACAAATAAAATGAATCTGTTTTGAAATTCTCATTTAAAAAGCTAAAAAATGTTAAAAAGTTGAAATAATTGGTGCGATAAAAAATTGATGTGCGTATAAAAGGGTAATAAAAGGTAGATAAAAGGAATGCATAAAAATTCTATCATTAGTCCGGTGGGACTGCTTTGAAGTTTTTCAGTAGAAATTTATTTAAATGACGGCATTTTGATACTAATTCCGAACGTTTATTAATCAGGTCAAGTTCTGACGTCATAATGTGATATTTCTCTGTCAGGCACAAATTACATCGTTTTGAGCCATTTACATAAGGACGGGCGTGGTCAATTATTTCCCAGTTCAATTTAGGGGAGATATCCTTCAATTGGAGGTCCCACACGTAGTTTGAAAGTTCGGTTGATTTCTTCTTGTCTTCATTCCTGAACGTATGTTTTTGCCTTCCTCGGTATCGATGAACGTATGTTTGTGGCCATACCAACGTTGTTTGAAAGAATTGGCAGTTAAACCAATGTAGTGTTTGCCTTCCTCGGTATCGAAAATTTAAATTGGCTCTGATTTCATTGAGCACTCTGCAGCATCAATCACAAACAAATCGATTCTTGGATATAATTTAAATTAACTTTTTCCAAATTGATACACAGCTCGTTCAATTTTCAGCTTTGATTTTCATCTATCAATATTACCCTGGTGCAGAGACTGTAATGGCAAGACATTTCAAAAATATCAATACAACAAGAAGTCCCCACTCTGAATCAGCCTTCTGGCATGGAGGGAATCAAAATTCCTCTGGATCAAGTTTTGGTGGTAAAGTGACACAAAAAGTGATGCCTGAGCGTTTGATATGGAGTTATGTGATTCAATTAACCGCTGCAATTAGGCAGATACACAGTCATGGATTAAGTTGCCGTGCTATTGACCCATCTAAGGTTCTGTTGATAGGAAATTCAAGGTTTGTACATGTGTCCATTGAACTCTACTACTCGTTACTATTAATTTTCTATTATTAGTTAAGTTTCATTATACCTGGCTTCTCTGTATTCACTTCTACTCTTTCTTGCAGTAAATCACTGGGAAAATTTTACACTTTAACACTTTTTCACCAAATCCATTAAAATACCGGGTGCGCCACAAAAAAAGTCTCTCTCTTTAAAAGTAATTTTCTCGAAATCTAAAAATTTTAAAAGAACTATTCCTATTTTATTGGAAAGAAGAAAAATAAACTTAAATTTTGATGGGTCATTTATTGAATTCAATTCATTAGATCAAAAGTTATGCTCACTTGAATAAAAAAGTTACTTTTGAAAAGTGCCCAAAAACGTTAAAAATCGACCTATCAAATTATTCAGAAGCATAATTACATGATATCAGTATTTTTGTTTCAGTCATTAAAAATGATAATTAGCTATCTAAATGACCTTTTGTTATTTAAAGGAAGGTTGAATTTCAATGAAAGGAAGAAAATTCGTCAAAAAAGGCCAAAAAATCTGGTAGAATTCATAAAAATACATCAAATATGGGTTTCGAGGTAGATTCAGCCTTACATAGACTTAATCCAGTCTAGAACCAAAAATCTGAGGAAAATTTCGGTAAAACTAAATCAAATTAATTTTGATGAAGATTTTGAACCCTTTCGACCCTTCAGTTTCAAAATTCATGTGTTAGGTTCATGAAAAATGCTCTTAATCATGTAATTGCGATTGCCAAATTTAAAGTAAAAATTTGATAGGTCGATTTTTAACGTTTTCGGGCACTTTCTGAAAGTAACATTTTTATTCAATTGGACATAACTTTTGATCTAATGAATGGAATTTAATAAATGACCCATCAAAATTTAAGTCTATCTTTCTTCTTTCCAATGAAATAGGAATGATTCTTTTAAAATTTTTAGATTTCGAGAAAATTAGTTTCAAAGAGAGAAACTTTTTTGTGGCGCACCCGGTATTACTAGTAGAGAATTCTCTAGAAATCTCTTTGTTCTACAGTTTGAAACAAGCATCTTAAAACGTTTTAAAGTTGATGTTTTTTTTGTTTCTAGGTTGCGTTTGAATTGTCCTGGCATTCTGGATGTGCTAACAGATAATGAACCTACCTCACCTGCTATGGTCGTCCATTATCAAGTCTGAATACCCTTCATAAGATATAACTTTTATCTCTCATTATAAGATTTTACTAACCTCAGTTTTGTTGGTTATTTTTCTTTGTAAAGCCATAAAAAATGTTTCTAATGAAATGACTAACATCTGAACAATATAATCTGCAGTGAAGACAAATACTTTTGCACATCGATTTTTATCCAAGTTGTAGACCAAATTTTCTTTAAAGCTCATAAGGTTGATTACTTTATTTTTCTCTTCTTTACTTTTTCAGCAAGAGGATTTGGTTGCACTTGGGAAATTGATTCTAGCTTTAGCATGCTATTCAATGGAATCTGTCCAACGTGAATCGATCCAGGCGTCAATAGAGTTTGTTGCAAGGAACTATTCTAAAGACCTCAAAACCCTCATATGGTATACACTTTTTCCCATCATAGCTAATCTCGTAGAATTTTAGATATAGTAGAGAAACTGATAATTTTTAGGATGTTATTTATTTTCCTCATCTCAAGGATAGTTCTTTTTTAGGTGAAATTGTGTAATAGTAGAGGGAAATTTGTTCCTTTTTTTGAGGTCGCTCGATTTTTTTAGTCAAAGCACTTGTTATACATTTTTGGAAAGCTAAGGGGTAGGGGAATCAAAATAACTTGGGTGCCAAATTAATGAAAATTTTAGCTTGAGAAAACGTAGACCTGTTGTATATTTTGGAAAGCTCTCAAAAAATTAAGATTAGAGATATATTGCAAATATAGGTGATTTCTGTACCTAACTAGAGATATTAACCCTTAAAAACAGTGTTTTTCAGCCAGAAACAGCTTTTTTGTCCAGTTCTTGCGCTTTTGGAAGCTCAATATCTCGAGTTAGGTACTGAAATCACCTATACTCGCAATATATCACTAATCTTAATTTTCTGAGAGCTTTCCAAAAATATACAACAGGTCTCCGTTTTCTCAAGCTAAAATTTTCATTAATTTTTCACCCTATGATTTTTGCCTGAGACCGTCGTATTTGTCCGAAAATCACACCAAAGTGTGCCAAAAAAAATTGGCACCCAAGTTATTTTGATTCCCCTACCCCTTAGCTTTCCAAAAATGTATAACAAGTGCTTTGACTAAAAAAATCGAGCGATTTTACAAATTTCCCGCTACTATAATTTTAGGCCTTTTAAATAGATTTTTATACGCCATTGCTCTCCCGGAAAGTGCACTATATTTCCTATGTCTTTATTTTAGGCACTTGTTGAGCAGCAAAGTGACTTCAAATCAACATTCCATTAATGACGTCATGCCAATGATCGGAGCACGCTTTTACAGTCAACTAGACGTCACTCAATCGCGTTCAGATCTTTTGGAAAACGAGCTGTCTAAGGTTTACTCATTTTTTATCAAAGGAGACTTGGTATTTCATTTTGTCATTTATTTCGGATTTTTTTTAGCTTGTATTCTTTCATGCTTTCTATAATTTTAAATAATTTATTTGTTTAAAGGAGATGGACAATGGTCGATTACTGCGGATCCTTGCCAAACTGGGAACAATTATCGAGAGATCAGAGTTAGTCTAATTATTTGCTGCTGATTTCAATTATCAAAATATTGCACTTGAAATTTGTTGACCAGTTGAAAATTATTTAAAACGAGCTTTTATTTGGGGATTTTATAAGTTTTCTGGTCAAGTTGGCAGTCATTCACCACATCTACTTTCTTTACCATTGCAGGTTGAATATGGACGCTGAATGGTCAGAGACTGGAGACCGATATTTACTGAAACTATTTCGAGACTATTTGTTTCATCAAGTTACTGAATCTGGTGCAGCCTGGATTGATTTTGCACATATTGTGTCCACGCTTAACAAGGTACGTTTTGCAATTGAATTTTAAATTTCTAAGTCAATTCTTTATTGGTTCAGAAAATTTTACAGTTTCTTTTGGTTTCTTTTAAAATCAAGCAATTTACCGTTTGAAATTTAGTGCTAACGTCATCAAAAGAGAAAACTTTTTGAAGATGAGATAAAAAAGAATGCTTGTGAAATTTTAAAACAACAGCTCAAGCCTCTGAAAAAGAAAACCTCTCAGGGGGTATGTTTTGCCACAGAGTCATCGTCAGTTTTCTGAAAGGAAAATTAATGATATGACATTTAGGTAGAATAGAATTTCCTCTAGACCATTCCAACCAGTTACTTCTGAATACTGAAATAAAGATTGATGTGCTTCTATTTTAGCTCGACGCTGGCTCGTCAGATCGTATCTGCCTCAGTTCTCGAGATGAATTATCTATTCTTGTTGTGTCTTATCATGACCTGAAAGCTTGCTTAGAAACCGCGTTTTCAGAGCTCATTCAATCTTCAGAAATGTCTTAACATTCTAACGAAACAAAATACAAAATGGTGGTCCATGGGTATATTTATGATATATTTGCATTGTGAAAAAATGCGTACAACGATATAATTTGAACGAGAAAAAAGGAAAACTGCGTCTAATTTTTTTTTGATTGAACATACACATACAAAAAACTAGCTATGGAAGAAGTTTTTTATTTTATTTTTATTTTTCAGTTTATTGTAAAATAACAAGTCTTGTACTTTTTTGCCCTTGTATATTTATTTTTTCATCCCGTAACACAAAGAACTTTTTAGGGTACTTTAAAGAACGCGAGTACTATTACCTCGTATAAAAAAGTGAATTAATTTTTGTTGCATTTTTTCATTGGACGGAGAAAACTATATAATGTGTATATTACGTTCTGTAATTTTTATCATGGATTATTTAGTAGCATATGTACAAAAATACAATTTATTATAGTATGATATTGTATTTGTATTAAGATTTTGATCCGTAAAACTTTATCTAGCGTACATTTTTCAAAAAGCTTTTCGGAATCGCACACAGCTCCACGCTATTTTCTCGGTTTTTCAATAGCGAAATAATTCACAATTAATTTCAACTTTTCTATTACAGCCCTAAAACTGATAGATTACGGACTTTTTCTCGAATCTGTATCTTCATATATTTTGTGGAAATAATTAATTTTTTGGGTCTTCTTTTATATAGATTATATTACATAGTCGATTTTTTTGAAAAATAGTGTATAATGAACCCTCGCCAAAACGAAAATTGAGATGAAACGTTTACATATTTGTAAAATGTAATTTTTAGTACGATCTCATTAATAAGATATTAAGAAATACAAAAAATACCATAAACGGATAATTTAAAAACTTAAAAACACTTCTCTTTCTTGTTTTTGACTTCACATGGCCATAATTATACTCGAATTTTTTCAATTGGCAAAAAATATCTTTTCCACTACATATTTTTTCGAAACAAATTTAATTCAATATTTCGGCTAGGGAAAAAGGAAAAAAAATGGTTAGTAAGTGGAAAGAAATTTTTACGCGGAAATTGCCTCCATAATAATAAATACGTGGAATGATCCCACCAACAAGTAAATAAATAAGGATTTTGAAAAAACCTTGGGACTTGGGGAACATTTCCCCAATTATTCAGCATGATATTCATGACGTAATATTTTCTACGGAAATACCCCGGTTTTAGCCTAGTAGTGGCAAATTTGAGCTAGACAAAAGTTGTATAAAATTTGCCACTACTGGCTAAAACCGGGGTATTTCCGTATAAAACATTACGTCATGAATATCATGAAACCTCTAATATGTCTCGACTGCCAATTTTCAGACTCGACCTTCTTTTATTTTCAGAATTTGTGATTGAGTTATTTCGCTCGTGGGAAACTCTTGGTCTGGTACGAAGATCGTATCGACATATCATTTAATTTCCTGGAATTCCCACCGAAAGAAGAATTTTATTATGTTGCAAAACATTCGAATTTCGAACAAAATCGTTCGAAATTATGCTTTAATTTCGAATGTTTCACTCTGTTTCGTCATTGAATTATAACATTCGAAAATGCTTGACTCGTGGATTATGTATTTTGTTGACTGTAAGCTGTGATTGATGACGATGTTGTTTTTTCATGCTGGATACAGAAGCAGCCACCGACCTAAAATTTGCAAATATCTGTTCTGATTTGCCAGCTGGAAGGATTTCCACGAAATTAAGAACAGTTCCTCGTTTTCCAGGCGAGAAATTTTTACTTCAGAACAGTTATATTTTTCCAGCTAGGAGGTAAAAAAACTTTCAGAATAACAGATACGAAATTACCAGGCGATTGATTTTACGCGAGTTAACTGTTCTTATCTACTAGGGCTGACAAAATCTTATAAGAACAGATCGCTAAATTTCAGCTTGACATTGAAGGACTTTTAAGAACAGAAACTTAATTTCCAGCTAACAGTTCGAACAGATCGACAATTTCCAGATGTTTTGTAGAACAGATGGAGAATTTTCAGCTGCCACTCCAGGCAACCACATTCAGGACTTTTTTTAAATTCCCTCAGAACAGATAGGAAATTCTTAGACACGTTATTTATAAATATAAGATATCAGACTATTTTTTCATAAGAACAGATCATATTTTTCCAGCTGTTCCCAATCTTCAGTAGAACAGATCATATTTTTCCAGCTGGTCCCAATCTTCAGTAAAACAGACCATATTTTTCCAGCTGGTCCCAATCTTCAGTAGAACAGACCACTTTTTTCCAGCAGACTTTTTTCTTTAGTTCGGTAAGAACAGACCGCCATATCCAGCTGGAACGTGCCTTCAGAACAGATATTTTGAAGTCCTCCTTCGGTGGATGCTTTCGTGGATAGTCAGTAATTGCAACTTTTATTTTTTTGTATTTAATCAAATTTGTCTTCATTACTCTTACACTAAAAACTCGTCTCTGTATCAACTTTCTTTTATTTTGAATCGAATTAACTTCTTAGCCACCTCAATTTTGTTTTGTTAATTTGTAATTAGAAAAAGTACCCGCTTCAACATTCAATGGATTTCTTAAAATAAGTAAGGGGACCTTACTTCCAATTTTTTTTGGCTGGACTAACTTAATAAGCTGTTAAAATGAAAGAGTAATAGTTTAAAGTGTTGTCTGTGAAGTCAGACGAACTTTTTTATGATGGTTTTAGCATACTATATATTCAAACAATACAATTTTCTAAAAATCTTTAGAAGTTAAAAGGTTTTAGTGGATTACCAGAATTAAGTAGCGAGAAGTAGCTTTTATAAAGTCTTTATGTGCCAAATTTTCACACGTCATGCTAGTTTGAGTGCTATGATTTTTACGAGACGTACATGTGAGTGAAATCATTATGCAGGGTGGTGACAACAAAAAAATGGGAAATGTTTATAACATAGAATATTGTATTTCACAACCATCCAGATAAATTGCAATTTGACCCTAATAATGTATATTGCTTACTTTTTTTCAAGTTTTTTCACTTAATTTGAAATAGAACTTATCTTTGCTATCGTTTATTTATACCAGGAAAGATCACAGGACCAATTTCTTTCGAAACCAGTCAAAAGAATCTCGTTGTAACTTTTCAATTTTAACTGTTAACTAGTTGTATCACAGTTTTGTTTGTTTGTTTATTTTTTTATTTATTTATCTGTTTTGCTCTCACAGCAACTGGATGTAAATTTTTGACTCTCAGATAAATATATTGTATGTTTCCTTCAACTTAACCCAAGTATTTAACTTCAATCTCTAGGGAACTAAAAAGAATACTTGAAAGGGGATGTCTACACCGAACAGTCCATGGAGGAAATGGTCAGCAGAGGAAATCAACCAACAAGGTCAACCACCAAGATATAACGGTGAAGAGGAAGAGAATCTCGTCTTTTCATTCTCCCCATCCTCTTCTCATCGCTTTCTTACACCTCATGGATCATCCTCTGATCAATGTCTTCTACTACCAAAATCTAAAACTACAAAAGATTCAGCTCAACAGGTTAAGACGCAATTTTTACTTATCTTATATTTCACTTATCACCTATCGACTGGCATTATCTAGGGGTCTAAGGATCTCCGATATAGGCGAAGTAGTGTAGTGGTTATCATTCTTGACTGCCACCCAGGAGGTCGGGGTTCTATTCCCACTATGTGCTTTGATTACTTGGCAAGTGAGTGTACAGACAATACATCATGGATGAGGTGATAGCATGCTGGCCGGTTCACGCCGGATTAACGCACTTGATCTGAAAAACTGTGTGTCAGTGTCTTGCAAGCTTGCAGGCAGTATAAACTAAAACGTAAGACGGTTCTAACGAGACGATTCCTAGAGACCACTCAATACAGAACCGGGCATCCCCTGCAAGGACTGAATGGATCTCTATTAAACGAATTATATATCTCCATTGATCCAGACGCCTTGTCGCAAACAAACTTGTTGTCATTTCTCGTTATTGTTTTGGTACTTTCACTCAATTCAGATTCGAATAATTTTCCTACGATCAATCTGATGACTTGACAGATCACTTTCCCGTTCTAAAAATGGTACCTACTCGAACTCATTTGTTGAATTTGAATTTGCTAAAAGGTGACCCTGGACAGCCCCGGATGTGACTAAAATCGAAAGCAGCCGGCTCGGTGATCTTTTTTCAATATGTTCTGGGCGTTAAATGTACAAAATTGCTTCTCTGGTTTCTGTATAATCCCGAAACTTTCTGATCGTAATTAGATTTATCTGATTTACACAATAAGAAGATGCTTCACGAGTAGAGCAGACCTATGCTAGTAGCTTCAATAGCTTATGTCACTTATGTCTAAAAGCATACTAAAAGTAACCTTTCTGACAGGGTGTTCCGAAAAAAAAGTGTTGTGCTAGGACAGGTCATACGGCGGACTTGGCGCCCGACCGCCCGCACTATGTACATCACCAACAACCAGTAGCTCGTTATAGGTGCAAACATGTGCGCAGCTGATTTATTTTGTCACTCGGTCGGCTTCAACCGATTGCTCCCTGCTTGAATCCTTTGTGTCTTGTCAAGAAAACACTTGGACCCCAATCCTTGCAATTAAAAGAAGTGTTTTTGCATGATAGATTTGTAAGTATGCTTTTTCTCTAGGCCTTTAATATTCTGCTTTGACACAGCTGCAGGACTAATGCAGAGCCTAAAAACTGCTAAAAATGATGTGTAGACCAGAAAGATAAAACTAAAGCGGCATAAAACGGAACGGTGCCAGTTTTATTTTATCTTTCTGGAGCATACAGATGGATAAAAATATAGGTAATTCTAGGAGAATATAATATATTTATTAACTGGTTGTGCAGGGTTGTGACATATAAGTGGTTCCAGTTTTCAGAGTATGGCAGAAATCATTGAGATCTCGAGGGCAGAGATTGCTCACTTTTCAAGGGCTGGGGCAAAATTTTGATATTATCTACAGTTCAGGGGCAAAATCATTGAAAACTGGCTATATTTACCTGTTTTTCTGGCTTTTTTGTGGTGGGAAACAGATCTTAGGGGCAGAGTTTTATGTTGGAAATTTTCCTTGGGGGCAACCATGACATGCTCTGAAAACCGGAAGTGGTTGAGTACAGTTGAAATACGTTGTGCAAAGTGCCGTAAAAAATCATTGAATACTTTAAATCTTAAATATTTTCATTTTGAAGAGTTTTTGCAAAAAAGTGAAACATGGAAAAGTTTCATTTTTCATTGGTTCAATTGAAATATAAGGGATTTGGAAAACTTTCTATCAGTATATACATCAAAATGCCAAAAAGATTTTGTTCAACCACCTTCACTTCAAGATTGACCACCATAGAATGAACTTCCTTTATAGGATGAACCATATTCATGTGGCTTTCAGCCTTGCACTCCATCGCAGAGGCTAATCAATTTTAATGACTTTTTTGACTGATGACCAAGTTAAAAAGTTTTATATACTGTAATTGTTTTATATTTGAGTATTAAAAAGGCATGCATTCAAATAATAAAGGTTTAAAATTTTTCTCTGGGCTAGTTAGTAAAATATCTCAAATAGGCTCTGTGATGGCGAGAATAACTTTGTATAAAGTTTTTGCTAATCAAATAATAGAAATAGAAATAGAAATGGAGTGCAAGGCTGAAAGCCACATGAATATGGTTCATCCTATAAAAGGAAGTTCATTCTATGGTGGCCTATCTTGAAGTGAAGGTGGTTGAACAAAATGTCTTTGGCATATTGATGTAACTGTCTATGTTTGGTTTTTTGCACAAACCCCTGTAACTATGGGCAAGCACCCCATTGCTAAGATGTTGGCTCAAAATCGAAAGTGAAACTACTGAAAATGAAAGTAAAATTCGGTCTGCACTCCAAATTCCGTAATCTTGATGTAGGATTTTATAAGCATAGACTGACAATCTAACTCTCGCATCAAATTCCCACCTTCTTCAGTAAATTGAAGATGAGAAAAAAACCTGAGCCTTAGGATCACGGATTGAAACAAATATAGAACAAGAAGGGTGGGATTTTAGAGCCGCCTGTCGTGCAAGTCATCACATGACGTCACTGAGAGGCCACGGTGCTAAAAAGACAGGCCTTGTGAAATGTGGCAATCTCATTGGTGGAAATTTGATAAACAGCTGCGAAGGAGCACCGGGAAGCAATCAGTAGAAGAGACCACTTTCGTTTTTGTTATCGATTGCGATATAAATTTCTCAGAGGGATTATTTGTCAATGTGTTGTGTCAACTTGTCAGCATAGTATTGTTGTAAAGGGAAAGGTAAAAGGGGTAAGACTAGCCCAGTTTCTAATCCTGATATAGGAGTTTAAGCTTAGACTGACAAAACAGATATAATTCTAAAAGGTAACTAAACTGGGTCCAAACAGTTAGTCACACTAGCGTCCCGCCAAAATGTTTATCAGAGATTAATGCTGCAAAAGCGCTATATCGTTTACTTGACTCTAAAGGGATTCATGAAAAAATAACCCAGCGCTTTTTGTCAGCGCTCATTTTCAAAAACTATGAGAAATTGCCTAAAATTTGAGCCATTGATGAAAATTTTTGAGCCAAGCCAAACTTGAAAACTAATTTGAAGATCGACTTCCCAAGAAAAATATCTATGGGGGAGACAGAACCCACCTAGATCCGCACACTGTCGGATAGGCTATTTCCTGGAAATTTTGCCGAACCTCAAACACTGACCCATTTACATGTGCGGAATTATTTTTACTTTAGCCTACAAACAAGGCCAATTAAAAATTAAAGCGCTGTCTTGGGAATTAAATAACAAAATTTGGTTGGGTGATATCCTGGCTGCTGCACATTCGCAATCAGTCATTTTGTCTTATTTTTTAAGTTTTCAAGTTTTAATTCATGTCTTGGGAACTTGAACTTGATTCAGGTAACTCTCATCCTTGTTGTTGCAAATACATCCTGTAGATGACTAATGTTGTTTTTTCTGGAAGCTTGATTTCCTACTGCCAAAACCCAAAATATTATGACTGATGAATTAGCCTGATAACTCGACTTAGTGTTCTAACTCAACTTAGTGTGCTAACTTGACTTAGCGTAATAGCTTGACTTAGCGTGCTAACTCGACTTCCCCAGGGAGACTTCAAAAGTTGGACCCCCAAAATGAACCCCTAAAATGAACCCCTAAAATTGACTACCAAATGAAACCCCTTGAAATTAAAAAAGGCTGTTTCTGGTGACAAAGGCTCTGGTGATTCTGCTGGTGGTGTGATTGTTCTGGTGGTCAGTTATGATGGATCTGGTAAATCTGATGATAGTGATGATAGATCTTGTGGTGATGATGATTTTTCTGGTGGCTATGTAGCCTGGAGATCCATGCTATGATTTCTTCTTTTATTTTTACTGAAGGCGAAATGTATAGCATGGTTAGAGTTGAGAGTTTGAATTTCCTAAATCCTAGTGACGGTTGAAAACACAGCAAATCAATTTTTTTTATTTTTTCATTGTTCACACTTTTTTAGAGAAAATGCAAGTTCCAAAATTTGGTTTTTATTTTAGTAGTGAGAACAGCACTAAATTCGAATTTCAAAATTTGGTTTTTATTTTAGTAGTGAGGACAGCACTAAATTCGAATTTCCCACTGTAAATTTTTTGAGGCCGAAATCTGCCTCGCAGCTTGTACCCCTCCTGTATATATAAGATTATAAAAATACAGGATGAGTCTCTGGCTGGTCATCTGGCTGGTCATCTGGCTATGATGATGATGATTCTGATGGTGGTGATGATGGTGATGATGGAACTGGTGGTTCCGTAAATGGAATCAATTTTGTTGATGAATTTGATGTTGGAATTGATGCTTATATTGCTTATAAATATGAATGTGTTGATGGGAGAATGGTGCTGGAATGTGATGAAGAAATTAAGGGTGATCATTAGATTCACCATCAGATTCATCAACACTGTTGATCCAACTAATAGAATCATCAGTTCCTTTTATTCCATCATCAAATTCACGACCACCATCAGATTCATCAACATCATTGATTGCAGCGTCAGATTCATCAACATCATTGATTCAACTTTCAGAATCACCAGATCCATCATTGAATTTGAGTTTTACAGCCAGAAACAACTGTATTTTTCAATCCATTTGAGGGGTCCAAAACTTTCCGGCTGAAAATGCTGGAAATATGCCGGTTGCACAAAGATGCGTATTAGCAATGGCCAAAATGTGGCTGAGTTAGATTTCTGAGAAAAAATTTTTCAGGCCGAAAATGCTGGAAATCGCCGTTTTTGTAGATTTTCATTGGACTTATTCCCTATATTTCTTTGTTTTTTTTCACACAAAAACATCATTGATAACTATCAAGCATTGTTTAATTGTCAATAAAACTGATTTTTACACACGGAACTTTCTAAAAAATGCTGTATTAGTGGAAAATCACCAGGAAAAGCGGTTTCTCTTGAATTTTTCAAGCTGCTGTACTTTATATTTTTTCATGAAATTGAACACTGATACAAAATGGCAATACCAATGATGACATTTTGTTGTCAAGCCAGCTATCTGCTCTCAAAAGTCTTCGAAAATCATATATATTTTGATTTCAAACAATAACTTCAAGTGCCTTCTTGTGCTTTCCAGCGAAATGCGTTTTGGAATGGATTTTAAAGATGTTAATAATATACATAGTGGGCAGCCCCCCAGGATTCTGGGGGAGGGGGGTTGGTGATTTTCAAATTTTTTGAATCAGGTGGGGGTTGAGTTGATGAAGAATTTCAGGTGGGGGTAACCCTATCAGTGTTTTTTCCAAGCACCCAAATGCCCCCGTTAGACGGTGGCATTAAACTCAATTCAAATTGAGCTCATTGATAAATTCTATAAATACATTCAATTTTAACCGTTTTAAAGTGCTAGTTAAGACAAAAATATGCTCAGCTTTCTGAACCCCCCACCAGGGCTAGCCCTGGACCCACAGGGGGGCTCAAGGCGCCCCCAGCCTCTGATATCGTTGCTTACGCCTTTGTTAAAAACTCAATTTGAAAGTACAAACAGAGGCATTGCTTGGTGCTTGGAAAAATCCCTGTCCTATACAGGTGGGGGTAGAAATTTTCAGGTGGGGGTTGTGGAGTTTTGAGTGTATCTTTCATTTTTTATGAGAACCTTAGTTGAAAAAAAAATTGAAAAAACTATCCAACTTTACAAGTAAAAACTACAAAATGTTTATTTTTTGTCCTCCAATCTCTTCCTCTCCAGTTCATATTCATCAGGGGACTTCACTGGAATTTTGAGCGTTCCTAAAGGAACAAAATCTCCAAGTTCACAGGCAAAATTCTATTGAAGAAAAAAATCTCACATTTTTTAACACAGCTACCTCACACTTACTAATAGGATCATGAAATGGCTAAAAGATCAGGCAAACAAAAAAGAATCCAAACCTAAAAGAAAAACATCCAAACCTAAAAGAAAAACATCCCAATTTGTAGCATACTGTATACAACTTTTGAATTTAATATAACACTGGTGAGGGTGTTTCAATCAGATCTATCAAACTTTTAAAATTTGAGAGAAAGATAAAATTGGATTTTTCAGGTGGGGGTTGGAAGGTCTTATAAATTCAGGTGGGGGTTGCCCAAGAAGGTTTGGGTTGAGTAGTCCTCAATTTTCAGGTGGGGGTAAACCCATGCAGATGGGGGTAACTTTTTAGGTGGGGGTTGGAGGGGTGTTGCCCACTATGATATAAAACTGCACCTTCCTTGTGGCTTTTGAATTCCCCAATTATTTCTGTGTCATTTTGAAAATAAAACATTGAGGGTGCATTAGCATTGAGAACTTATTTTCTATGGTCTCATTGCTAATGCTTCATGGATTATTTCTCCTGGCATGGATAAGGATAACTATCGTGTTTTAAAAACTGATCAAGAACAACAAGATGAAGGCTCCAATTTTCAGGACTTACAAATTTTGAAATAGTTCAGAAAAAAAGAGATATAAATCCAAAAGCAAACTATTTCAAAATGACACAAGGCCAA
Organism: Clytia hemisphaerica; assembly: GCF_902728285.1. Lineage (NCBI taxonomy): Eukaryota > Metazoa > Cnidaria > Hydrozoa > Leptothecata > Clytiidae > Clytia > Clytia hemisphaerica. Next base: position 1,116,301 of record NW_027103253.1, on the reverse strand, counting down.
GTGGAATTAAAAAAGGGGAGAATATCCAGGAAAGCGTTTGAAGGCTCAAAAGAATGTTACTGAAAACTTATTTTTTCTGTGACCCTTTGCAAGGAAATTTGATAGAATTCTTTTCAATTTTATTATTTTTTTCAAAAATATGCTTATAATTTGGCTAAGTACTTTAGAAAAATAAACAAATAGCTTTGAAAACTATTACTGCCCCGGTGGGGGGGGGGACTTAGGCAAATGGAGGGTACGGTATGTGCCGCCCTTAAGGGTACCTTTTTTGGAGTTCCAAGGTCCCGCTAAGGGTCGGAAAAATCAGAAAATCAAATTTCAGTCCCACTAAGGGTCGAAAAATTGGAAAATTTCAACTTTTTACCCCCTGAAAGATCGAAATTTGGTCAAAATTGGTCAAATTTGTCCCGCTAAGGGTCGCAAAATTCCCAAAATTTTCCTTTGTTTTCTCCTTTTTAGTCCCGGTAAGGGTCCAAAGTTCGAAAGTCGGGCGGCACCCCCCCCCCGTCAGCTCGCAACCCTAGTACGGGGGTCCCCCCGGGATTACTGCAAAGTAAAATAAACAATAAAGAATTTGATTACAATATCGCATTGCTACTACTTCCTAGCTTAGTAAATAAACTGTTTTATTTTACATGCAAATAACAACAATGAATTGTGGTGTTTTCTTTCTAAGACATTCAAAGTTTCTTGTTGACTTGTTAATCTAAACAATATATATTGGTAGAGGCAATAAAAAGGCTGAATGATAAACTTTTTGAACTATTAACAGAACAATTCATTTCATGAGAAGGTAAGTTTATTATATTAAAATCGACAAATTTGTCCAGCTGGTAGATTTGGTGATAATTTATGGGTATCATTATATTCAAAGTTGATAAAATTTAATGAGTGGCTTGATTTGAAGACTTAAAATCGCAAAACCAAAAAGCAATTTAAATAGTTCAACAGTCACATTATCACAGGCTTATAAATAGTGTAGTTAATTACTTTAGCAGCTCACCAAAATTTGAAAATCACAGAGTTTTCCTTGTCAGAATAAGTGCAATCTTGTTTCATGCAGAGTGCAATTATGTCTGATGTGGTAACTTTTTTACGTTGTTTTTGTATTATAAAAAAAGATAAAAGCTTATCAGACTAGACATTTTTCAGCAACTGGTATGTACTTACTTATGATAAAAATGAAAGATCATAGAAAATTGTATCACCAGTTTGTGGCTTTAACGTTGAGGAATATTCATATAACATAAGTTTTAGCTTTTTAAATTTTGATGTCCACTGTTACCTTATTAATTGCGTTCATATTGTGTTCATAGGTTAGTGAAGATATGGCGGATTTGATCAGCTCTACATCTTATGTTCCATCAGACGGCATGAAAGTTGAAGATTTAATGAAATCAGGCACCGGCATCACTTACAAGTATGTCTTTCTCGAACTAATTTTTGGTGACCTCGCCTCAGTTGCCTGAGAATTTGCCTTTTTAATCACCTTTCTCTTGTTTTATATCTCGCAATCTTTTCTTGAAAACTGGTCAGTTATTCTAAAGTCCGAAGTTCCGATGCAAGTTTTTTTATCCTTTCCTCTTCAATGCTGAGTGTAACTTTTGATGGTCTCCATCGCCTGCTTGTATAGATTCCGTCTTTTATCAGAACTGATCAGTGGACTTTTATTTATTCCCGCCTTTGAAGAGTTTTTGTTCCTTTTTCAGTGACTTCATTATATTGCCAGGATATATCGACTTTGGCACTGGAGATGTGGTACGTACTTTACCCCCGTTAAAGCTTCTATTTTAAATGTTTTTGTTACAAAGACTGCGTATCGATTTTAATTTATTATGTACCCTACCCTGCATTCCATGGCCTTATTTTGGATGTCTAAGTTATGCATTCTTACAATGCTTGTCTTTCAGTCTGTCCAAATTTCTTTTTCTATATCACCGATTCGCACAACACGTACTCGTTGTGTTTGGCAATTTAAGAAAAAAGACGTGCATTCTCTTTCATTATTTTCCAAAATCTGATAAAACACGTTAGTATTTAATTATACCAATGATATGTCGGACGATTTAAAACCAAAGCTCTTATTTTTAGGCATTGAATTCACCATTGACGAAAAAGATCACCTTAAAAACACCATTCATAAGTTCTCCTATGGATACTGTCACAGGTAAATCTTTTTTCAGTGATTAAAATAGATTTCTCTTCAATATTGATCTCGTCAATTTGATAAGGTACTGCGGTACCTAGATAAGCTTATTGGCTGATTAGGAAGTGTTCTAAGTTCAGGCCTTAGAACACTTGGCCTGACAAGGGAATTTGAGTCAACGCGTTTGGCTTGGTAGGGTAAACGCGGTGATCACATAGCAAAAATGAGTGATTGTGAAGTGTTCTAAGGCCTGAACTAGGGTTCAGAAGACCTGACAAGTGAATTTGAGTCACTGCGTTTGGCTTGGTAGGGTAAACGCGGTGATCACATAGCTAAAATGAGTGGTTATGAAGTGTTCTAAGGCCTGAACTAGGGTTCAGAAGACCTGACAAGGGAATTTGAGTCGCCGTGTTTGGCTTGGTAGGGTAAACGCGGTGATCACATAGCAAAAATGAGTGATGAGATTAGTTCAAATAAGAACATTTAACTTATAAGAGACGTTCAAATGCATTCAGTGCGACTCTCTGAGCTGTTAGCTTCTGTTCATTTCTTTTACAGTTGACGCTCGCTTAATTAAATTTCTATTATTCATATATTTCTATGATTCGAAATTATTCCCAGTCCCCGACAAGGAAGAAACTCGAATCTCTCTGTAATTTGAACGAAAAAGATTCCCTGTTCGAGTTTGAATTAGCGAGAGTGAACTGTTTAAATATTTCATTTTTTAGAATCTGATATGGCAAAGACTATGGCTGTAAGTTGAAAATGTTTTTTTTTTGTCATGCTTAGTAACGGCCATTTTACTTTAGCTCTAAGCGATATACTCATCATACTACTATGCTCGTAAAGGAACATTTTTATGATTAAAAAAGGGTTTTGTTTTATTTAGCTTCTTGGAGGTATCGGTATAATTCATCATAATTGTTCAATCGAATTCCAAGCAAACGAAGTACACAAAGTCAAACGTTTCGAACAAGGTTTCATAACAGACCCTATTGTGATTAGTCCTTCGCATACAGTCACTGATGTCAAAAATATTCACAAAAAGTTCGGCTTCTCTGGCTTTCCTGTCACAGGTTTGTAATGACTTTTTTCCCTGCTTGCGTTTCTCCCTTTTTTATGATGTAATGCGAGACAAATTTGATATTTTGTTCTTTGGGAAGACCTTCAGAAAACTGTGGGTCGGTCGTTCGTTCGGTATTATAAAAATAAATTTCTTTAAGTCTAGCGTCGGAAGGTCTAAAAGATTTGTGACGTTTTGAATCAGTACACTTTTTGCTCTTTATCGATGAGCTTTCATGCCATTTCAAATGTGATATTTTAAAATCATCTTAGTTTTGGGATGAATTTACACTTTTTCAACTTATTCAGTTAAAAATATCTGCAAAAAACTTATGATATTATTCCCATTTTAGAAAAAAAACATAGTCGGTCTCGCCTTTATCCATTTTCATAAAAAGGTTGGGCTGGGTTTTTGACTATTAATCGCTACCTATTTTATTTACATTGTTTTATTCGGATCAAATCACTATATTTTCACCAAATTTTCAGCAATTTTAGATGTCAGAAGTAACGTTTAGGTCCTTTCAAAGTTCGAGGTATTAAAACGGATGTATAAAAGCACCATTTTGGAGTTCGAAAGTCGAATAATTTATCTTAAAAATAACGTCTTAGCATTTAGGATAGGTCACTCCATTGGGCTCTTCCAGAAAAAAAAATTGAATATGGGGGGGGGGTTGGAGGATATAACATTTTTTGGAAATTTAACCCCCCCCCCCCCGGACATTGTGAATTTTGACCCCCCCGGACAACGGATCTCACCCCCCCCCCCGGACAAGCATCAGTTGACCTCCCGGACAAGCATCAGTTGACCCCCCGGACATTCAAAATCACCCCTAATCAGAGCAAATTTACCACTAAAACAAGGCAAGTTTTGCAGATTTTTCACTACCCCCTGACAAAATATCCAATATATCCTCCACCCCCATGTACAAAAATGTTCTGGAAGAGCACATTAATACATGGGTATTTAGAATAATATAAGAAGGTTACTCAAAGTTAAAAATAAATTTAGATAATTTGGTTTGCACCCTTCCAAATTTTTTACTAATCTTTTCCGTAGAGAATGGGAAAGTTGGTGGTAAATTAGTGGGTATTGTCACTAACCGAGATGTTGACTTCATCTCACCTGAAGATCATGAAAAACCAGCGTCAGAGGTGAATTCTTTTTTAACTCATTTGATAATATGCAATTTTTTTCACATACGAATATCTAGAGTTCGGACTAGGATAATCTGGAGGTTTTCATGTAATATAATCTCTACCATTGCGGTCGATTTGCGTAAGGAATCACCTCTGCAAAATTTGTTCTTCCATATTGGTCGATTTCCCGTTAAAGATACATAGCTTTGCCGAGCCTGAAAGCCTTTGGATCCCCTGCCTCGTCAGCCATTTCTAACTTAAGGAAGATATTTTTAGAATTCAATTTTTGTTTTTACTGACGGGTTTTTTACCATGCTTTTTACCATGCTTGAATTGTGCATAGAAACATTTTTAGTGTTGATAATTTACTGCAATAAAAGTTTGTATTTTATGGAATACATTGTAAAGGTTTCTAAAAACAAAATAAAAATATTTATTGCTGTAAATTTTTTTTCCCGAAATCAGTCAACCAGGGAAATTTAATTCTGCGAATGTTTAAATTTTGGCTAAACCGCTAAATTTGCTGTTTTTGAGGTCTAAACCACGGAAGACGGTAAAACCAATTTTTGTTTAGATTTTATAAAAATCCCTTTTATTTTGGAAGAAAATCGTTATCACTTTTTGCTTTCATAGATCATGACAATGAAAGAAGAATTGACCGTGGGAAGAGATGGCATCACCCTCAAAGAAGCAAACGAAATTCTGTCCAAAAGTAAAAAAGGTAGGGTCAATTCAATTGCTCACTATTAATTTCGTTAATTTAAACTTTTGCTTTGAGCTTAAAACTAAAAAACTTAAAAACTTGCAGATTTTTAACACATAGTCTGAGTGATCAACCTTCCATTTTCTCTAATATTCCTAAATGTCTTTTTTTCACCTCAGGAAAACTTCCGATCGTCGACGATGATTTCAATCTGGTTGCGTTGATCTCGCGGACTGATTTGCAAAAAAATCGTGAATACCCTTTAGCTTCTAAAGATTCCAAGAAACAACTACTCGGTATGCTCATCTTTGCAGCTCTTGAGTATTATCATTATCGATGTTCTCAAATACGTTCCCTTATCCATATATCTGTTTCATTCCATTATTGACAAGAAACAATTTCCGATGAAATGAGTCAAAATTCTCCCTGCTATCTTCAGCCGACAAAGCTTTCCGCGATTTTTATCCTCGCAAAAATTTCAAGACGAGTGTATTAGTGTATAAGTTAATCTTCTCCTTTCGTTCAGTTGGAGCTGCTATCAGTACACATGACGAAGATGTGCCACGTCTAGCAGCACTCGTTGAAGCAGGGGTTGATGTTGTTGTTCTCGATTCTTCACAAGGAAATTCATCCTTCCAAATCGAACGTATCAAAGAAATCAAAGCCAAATATCCTAATCTAGAAGTCATTGCTGGAAACGTTGTCACTGCTGCACAAGCTAAGAATTTAATTGATGCCGGCGCTGATGGCTTACGTGTGGGTATGGGTAGTGGATCCATTTGTATCACACAAGAAGTGTGTGCTGTTGGGCGGCCCCAAGGTACTGCCGTCTTTTACGTCAGTGAATACGCCCGTCGTTTCGGTGTTCCTTGTATCGCTGACGGGGGTATTTCAAATGCTGGACACATCATTAAAGCGTTAACGCTGGGAGCATCGACTGTGATGATGGGCTCGTTATTAGCTGGTACTTTTGAAGCGCCTGGTGAATACTTCTATCAAAATGGCGTTCGTTTGAAGCGATACCGTGGTATGGGATCGCTCGGTGCTATGAAAAGCAAAGGAAGTCAAAGTCGCTATTTCGTGGAAAGTGACAAAGTGAAAGTTGCTCAAGGTGTCAGTGGTTCAGTGGAAGATAAAGGGAGTTTGTTCAAATTCATCCCTTACCTTACCGCGGGTGTTCAACACGGATGTCAAGATATTGGAGCTAAATCTCTTACTTCGCTAAGGTATGAAAGGATGAAGTCGAATTTAGAGAAAGTTTCTCATGAAAGTTCTCTTTTCGCTTTAATGTAATATCACCTTATCACTTTTGTTTCAGTTCTTCTTTATAATAGATTTAGAGTAAAATACTATTTAAAAAAAATGCACACACAAATTTCCTTACAGTTAAACATTCATGGTAAAAAAAGTAAAAATACCATGGCAGAAATTTTAAAATGTATGTCAGTAAAAAAATACTCTTGATATTATTTTTAGATCGATGACATACAGTGGACAATTAAGAGTTGAAAAACGCACACCATCCGCTCAAAGAGAAGGAGGGGTGCATGGCCTTCATTCGTAAGTTGTAATTTGTTGGTTTCTTCTGTAAAAGGGGAGGGGCTGACTAATACTTTAGGCGTACAAACTTTCGCGAGCAGAAACTTTCGCGATTTTCGCGAATTTTGGCCCTTTTCGCGAAAGTAAATGTCTTTAAAAATTCTTGGAAGGGCCATTCGCGAAAGTTTATGCTCGCGAAAAATATTTTTTCGTTAAATTCGCGAAAGTAAATGTCGTGAATTTCGCGATTTTTCGTCCTCGCGAAAGTTTCTGCTCGCGAAAGTTTGTACGTCTAAAGTATTAGTGACCCTCACCTCACATGCGATGTAAATTGAAATTTCTAAAATTCAAATCGACGACAGTGCTCATATCCCAAAGAGTTCGAGTTTTAGGGGGGGGCAAACAAACCTTTAGGATTCGTAGCACCTTTCGTGGAACGCAGCCGCATGTAATTGGTTCGAAAGTAGATAGGACTTTGAGACTTTTATGAGAGGGGTCCGCGAATTAGGCAAAAGAGGGTGAAAAGAAGATGTCAAACCCTTATTTTATTATGAAAAAGCTTCCTATTGCTTGCCGATGGCGCTATCTTCTGTAGACAGATGTTATAAGAAAAATCGACTTCCAACTCCAGATACGTCTGAAATTTCCTTGCTCTCAGTATTTTATAAACAGTGTTTGCTTTTTTTACCTATATTATTTTTCCTTAATTTCCTTTTTTAGGTACGAGAAGCAACTTTTTTAAAATGGTCTAGCTAATTAATTGCACTTTTTAATCAATATGACTTGAAAATAATGTTTGGGACGCTGGCTGTATTTTTACACTTCGTTGTATTTGGTCCATGGTTAAATATATTTTTATTTGAATTTTTAGATGAATTAGTTGATTAGTGATTAGAAAATTTTTCTTTGAGTTTTTTATATTGTGTACTGTAATTAAATATTAAAATAGAAAATTACTTTTTGTTTATTATATCCTAAATATTGTTGAAAGTTTTATTTTGTTTTCTCACATTTGTATTTTGTCCTTCTTCACCTTTGAAACCAGTTGAAACCTACTTTTGATGACTGCTTGTTTCGTTTGTTTTTTTTGCGGAATCAAACGATTTGGCATGACACCTCTTACAAATCCCGTTAGAACCCGTTAGTTAGTCTAGAATTATTTATCAATCTTTTTACAATGAATTTTTAAACATTTTCGGTAGAATATATTATATCCTTATTATCTAAAATATATCGTGGCATCAATTTGCAACTCTTTGGGTATCTTCTTTCTCTTCTTTATAAATCAAATATTACAGCAAATCCAAACTTCTACAACACGAATTTTCCATAAATAACTGAAACTACCATAATTTTACGAGGTTTCAAGATATTTGAGGATTTTAGATATTGTTGAGGATTTTAGATATTGGATTTTTCATATTTCCCCAATTCAATATGTAATTTCGGCGAAATCTAAACCAATTAAACAACGAAAGGTCATACATTTTTCTGTTAGACAACCGTTTCTTTGCATTGAAATACAGTGTATTTCAATGCAAAGAAACGGTTGTTACAATTAAACAACGATATTTGACGATGAAGACTTTCGCGAAAATCATAAATTAATTTTGAAGGTTTTGAGTAAGAATAGTTGAGTCGTCATAGTTTACAGGAAATAAATATTATAAAGCTGAAACTTTCAAAATTAAAGGTCTTGGGCCACTTGAAACAGAATTGTATCAAAATAAAACCTACTGTATAAACAAGTTGCAGTTCAATTGCGAAGCTTTGTTTAAAGTGGTCCACCCGCCTCGAAAAAATCTTTAAAAACAATTTAACTACATGATTTGATAATTTTGAAACATTTTTTGTTTCAGAAGCCGATTTGTATGTTTTCTTTCCGTCATTTGAGGTGGGCCACTAGCAACTTTTTCATCAAAGTGTAACTTTTCGTGTTTCAGTTTTTAAATGTTTCTACCTGGTTTTGCTCCACAAAAGAGTTTCTCTCTTTGAAATGAATTTTCTCGATCTATCAACGATAAATCATTTAAATCATTTAAATGACAAAACCATTTTAATTAGTTATTACCAGTGAACTGTTATCATATAGAATAGCATCTTACTTTGGCATTACTTTGGCTGATCCTTAAATTAAAGATCTTAATTTGAGTTGAGCTATATCATTTGAGAATTGTGGGTTGTTAAGGCCAAGGCAAACCAGTCCATTGAACTTCCCCTTTCGTTAAACAGTGCAAAAAAATGCTAGAAATAGAATTCAGTCAATAATGTAATACGAGTATTCGCTAAAATTTATCCAAGCGAAAATTTTTGAAATCGTGATTCGCTAAAATATATCCAAAAAAAATCAAGCTTTTCCTGACTCGCTAATATACGCGAAAATTGGTCTCGCTAAAGTTTCTACGATTAAAGTATGTACTAACTGGTGTATCCTGCCGCAACAAATGAGCAAAAAGATTTAGATGCTCTCGCGTCTCTTTTAAACGTACAAATGGGAAATAAAAGCAAGCTTTCATGTATATACAACGTTCATGGGAGGAGGGAGAAAACAAAACATTAAAACTTTGTACCTACCAAATAAAAGTTTTTACAACTGATTTAAAAAAACAATACAGTATATTCCTCATTGCATAATAAATAATACCATGAAATTTCAACAAAAATCACAATTAACAGCCCTGTGTTACAGACCCACTGGGACCCCAGCCCCACTGAAAGACTTATCAGAAATTTCGTCCCCTATAGGAAAAAACCCTACCATTTCAGCCCCTCTAACAGAGATTGACTTTGTTTCCATCCCCGTTTGAGATTCAATGGAGAAAAATTGCACTCCAAAACCACCCGACTGGATTTTTTAACATTGGAACAATAGAAGAAATTTTATCCCCATTGGGATCTCCAGTAGTAGGAATTTCATCCCCATTCTGGAAAAAAAGTTACACCGGGACTGTGAGACAGGGGTGCCAATTAAAAATATTTTCTGATTAAATTTTAAAAAAACAATACAGTATATTCCTCATTGCATAATAAATAATACCATGAAATTTCAACAAAAATCACAATTAACAGCCCTGTGTTACAGACCCACTGGGACCCCAGCCCCACTGAAAGACTTATCAGAAATTTCGTCCCCTATAGGAAAAAACCCTACCATTTCAGCCCCTCTAACAGAGATTGACTTTGTTTCCATCCCCGTTTGAGATTCAATGGAGAAAAATTGCACTCCAAAACCACCCGACTGGATTTTTTAACATTGGAACAATAGAAGAAATTTTATCCCCATTGGGATCTCCAGTAGTAGGAATTTCATCCCCATTCTGGAAAAAAAGTTACACCGGGACTGTGAGACAGGGGTGCCAATTAAAAATATTTTCTGATTAAATTTTAACAGAAATCCTAAAATTTTGAAAAAAATTAACTCTACCCTATTTATATCCCAATGAAAAAATTGTATATAATACCTCCAATTAAAATTCTCTTGGCTATCAAATTGTGAACCAGTAGTAAATTGACATTGTTTAGACAATATTTAACGCGATGTTCCTTTTTGTTTACTCGAAAGTTTTGAATGTATATGAATAATAGTAGCCATCAACAACAACCACGACTTTGTGATCAAAATATTCGAGGCATAACTTAGAATTCTGTGTTTATGTGATAGCCCATATGACTGCCAGAATCAGAAAGATGCCGTCTCGTTCTAGAGGTTGTATGGTGACTACGTAAATAGTCCACGTAATTGTTACCAGCTCGGAAACTGTCGGCGCTTTTACGAATCATATCGTCAACAACGTATGAGCGAATCTTAGTCAGGTTAAAGTCGTAACAGAATGAGTAGAAGTAAACAACAATCAGTAAATTGAAAACCCATTCACATGCAGCTGTTAATTGATGATAAGCAGGACTGGTGTTTGTTAATCCGACTCTAGAAAACACTGAAATGATTGGGACACAAAGACTAAGTATGGTACAACCAATCCGAATGTAACAGACCGATCCATTGTAAAAGGCATCCGTGTGAAAGGAAATATAGGATTGGAAAGTCATATAAAAGACAGTAAATAGGTACGAGATGCAGATCGCTGGATAACATGCAGCACCGTAAGAGCTTGTGAGAGGGTATGCCGCTGACACCATACTCGATATTAACACAATGATTGCCATTATTAAAGCCATGATATTAAAACCTTTAAGATTACGCGGATAGATATTGTTGATTTGAATGTAACGCATTATAACAACACAAAACGTCAACATCGTGCTTAAAAGCAAGCCTAACTGGTACAAGCCAGACTCGGGCTCGCTCTTGGTCAGGTTGACTGGGTACGGTATTGCTTCGATTTCTGCGTTATGAAAAGCCGCAACAATGTAACTTGTGATGAAAAAGAACAGTCTTGTTGTGGATGCCATAAAAGGCAAAAGTGGAAATAAGTTTCTTCGGAGGATAGCTTTTATATTGATCTTCAACTTCATTTCACCTACAACAACAAAAGTAACATTCAATTGTTCGGTCAGACGAGAAAAAATCTAAAAACAAAACAATTATCACTTCTTTCCTAATCTACCGGAAATACGATTTTTGATATTTTAGGGGTTTACGAGTTTTTCCTCCGAATAAAATCATTTTATCCAGACGTAAGTAATTAATCGAACAAATCGAACTGTATTTTTAATTGAACGTTGTCGAACTTGATGTTAATCGAACTTTGTTGTCCGATTAAAGTCCAAAATCATGAAAAGTTCGGTAAAAGTAAACTAAAATGACTTTGAAGACGAATTTGAACCCTTTCGAGGCTTCAGTTTCAAAATTTATGTGTTTAATCACTAAAAAATCCTCTTTAATCATGTGAAGGCTATTGCGATCACCAATTTTGAAATAAAAATTTGATAGATCGATTCTCAACGTTTTCGAGCACTTTCGGAAAATAAATTTTTTTGCCACCGGAGGAAGCCTAAAGCTTCTGAGGATGGCATTCATAGCTTCACGCATAAGGAAGTTGGGCAAACATCTCATAATTTTGCGCGTTTTTCAGTATTTTAGTTCCGTTTAACGGTAGCATTCTTATCTTACGGTCTCTCTATTGTTTTATCATCATCAAAAAGACTTTTCCGGAGTTATTTTGATCTGATTATTCATTTTGAAATGTCAGTTTGTCTTTTTCTTATCCCTGGAGAGTTAAATGAATCTAAGGAAATTCCCTTTTTTGGTAGTAGTTATTAAGCGCTCTTTATAGGTCAAAAATATTACTCTACTCAAAGTATTCGAAAGTTATGTTGCTAAACGTGTACATTAGTAAAATAACATATGAACATAGCGTCAGCCTGGGTTTAGGTCCCAGGCAAAAAAAAATATAAATAATTTTGCAAACTTTCTACAAAAATATTGGGCCGCAGGCGAAAATTTTTCAGATTCATGAGCTTCAATTTGAGTAATTGAAGCCAACTATTAAGCTGAATTATTTTAGCCCCCACGTTAAGTGATGAGATTTTAGCTCCCCCCAAGTACATAGGTCCCCCCAAAAAAGTGGTGTACTTCCAGCCCCCTCCTCTTTTGGGAAAAATTTAGGGTGTAACTGAAATCTGAGGTTCAGATTCTTCTTAATTTGTTCTTAGGTTTTGGCCAAATTTCAGCCTCGTGTAGACTTATGAAATTGTTCTTATAAAAAACGTGTAAGACAAGGCACGGATGTCACTCTAAGTAGACTGTAAATCACTCCCTTGACACATTTGTTAGCATTTGAAAGAATTTTGTCTCAGATAAGAGGTCACTCTTATCAGAAATTACTGTAGGGCTAAGATCATTCCTTTTGAGCGCAAATTCAACTATGAGTTCGTTTTGCTGCGGTGGCACCTTAATGAAAGTTATGGCTAGTACAGTATTCAATTGAGCACAACTTTTGATCTAATGAACTGAATTTAATAAATGACCCATCAAAATTTAATTTTATCTTTCTTCTTTTTCGATGAAAAAGGGATGTTTCTTTTAAAATTTTTAGATCACGAGAAAATTAACTGTGAGAAATCTTTTTGTGGTGCACCGGTAGAACTTAACGAAAATGCTTTTTGAGTATAAAAAACAAGAATATTTTTGAAAAAACAAAGCTCAGTGATATCCATAGACTTCCGTCTCTAATAGCGCTTCGTCGTGCAAACGTCACGATTATTACTTCTCTCATTTGACCGAAATTCAATTCCACAATCCTTTTTTGTTTTAATTCAAAAGTCGTGAAAGTTATTACTTTTTCTTTGGGCGCGTTCACACTGGAAGGTTTCCTTAATTAAATCTATCAAAGTTAAACAAAGAGATTTATGATGGATGAATACACTGGTTTATTACAGTTCTTTGTAGGTTCACGAGATCTATTATAACACGGTAATTGATTTTGCTTAAGGCTTCTCATTGGTTGATTTTTTATTGAGAGTTTCGATTTCACCTGTGATTGGTTGATATTGGTATCCATACATCACTTGAAATCCGCAAACATATTTGTTCTAATGGTTTTACTCATTAACTGCATTCATCTTACACATCAACAACACCGTTTGCACTATTTCTAATTTTTTCCTCAGTTCATTCGTTTTTGAAATCGTAAAACTTTTTGTTCACTGCACGCATTCTTTGTTTATGCTTCCTTAATAAAATCTTTTGTTTTAAGGGAAGCCTCTACCCTACCCTTAAGACAATAGAGCTTACGACTCTTAATTAAGGAAGATCGATTAAAAATGACAATACTACGCGTTCGACTCTTTGTTAAATGCACGTTCTGTATTGTAGTCAACAAAAGATTCTCCTAACTACATTTTTATTAAGGAAGGTCTGTAGTGTGAACACGACCTTTGTAATTGAGTGTAATTTGCGTGCAAGTATAATTAACGCAAAGGTTGACGGGATTGAATTTCGGTCAAACAGAAAAATCAATGTCTATTTTTAGATTCGCTACGGTATGCTATTAAAACCATTTCTTGATTTCGAACTTTAGCTAGGCTGCTCGCATCCACTAACGAATCCGTGCTTCTTTTACTACCTAGCTATAAGCAAAAAGCTCGTACCCAAAAATTTTAAAAATGTCAAAAAATGAAGGTCTTCAAATCTCTCTAAAACCTATTTCTATGGGAAGCTATGGTATTTTGTAGCAAAAAGCAAAAAAAAATTGAGCTTAACCTCGCTTTAGAAATTTTTTATCGCATTTTTTTAGGTTTTTGTAAAATCGCAGGCCAAAATAGGAGAAAAAATCATCAAGTTTTGCATTTTCTTCTCATTGACTTCATTTTTAACCCCTACTTTTAACCATTTTTGAAATCTACATAAAATTTCCGATAATTTGATATATAACATGCATATGTTCCCGAAAAATCAACATAGGCTAAATCTGAGCCTGCTGCTACAGTACTGAAAAAACTGCTTTGGAATGATGTCCTTATTACAGGGTTTTTTATCCAGGTATAGATTCAAAAAACTAACCAAAAGGCCTCTTTTGCAAGCTGAGTCAACTTTCTATAGGACTTGGACTGGTTAATCAATGATTTGAGGCTTTCAAATCCATTTTTTCACTGACTAGTATTAGGTCAGAGTTTTTGTCACGCCGTGACGGAAAATTTTCAATAGACTGTAAAAATCTATGAGAGTGGAATCAGGTCTTAATTTTCTCCATGAAACATAAGCCATATAATGTTAATCAGAAACCTAAAGTAGAAATTCAAAAATCAACCCACAAGATTTTCTGTAGCCCTTTTTAGTTTTTGTCACGCCGTGACGGAAAATTTGGACCTATGTCAAAATTCCCCTATCTTTTCGTCAATTATACTTGAATTGAGATTTCTTCGCTTGAAAATTCTTCAAATAGGTAGAGTATATCAGAATATGCAAAAAATGGAGTCAAAAATGCAGAATTACAATGAACTAGAGGTCCTGCAAGGTGGATTTTCTCATTTTTGATCAAAATGTTTCGTAGGCTAATTTTGGAAAAACCCGGTTTTTTTTTAGGATTTAGCTCATGTTTTAACTTTCTAAGTTAATTTTTCTCATTCTAGTATGTATTTCTGACAACTTTACATTAAAATTATAATATTTCTTACAAATTCAAGAAAATAATTACATATTTCTCATCTATGATTTTTAGCGTTTCATCACTTTTTTGGCCAAAAATGGGTCATTTTTAGGCCGAAATCCAAAAAAATCGGAATATTTAACTTGAAAATAACCCTATCATGTTATATATCAGTGGAAGCAGAATTTTGAGTAGATTTTGAATATCCAAGTTTCATGTCCTCAACCCAAATTATTATGCTTTAACAGCTAAAAATAGACATGGGTACGAGCTTTTTGCTTATGGCTACCTGCGGTTTTGTAGAGGTCTGCGATTCAGACTAAACTTTAGCCGGAATTTTCGTCGAAGCTTTCGAATATATTATTTCTTGTTGTAATTCTTAACGAATAATTTATTGATGAACTTTTGTTGTCAAACTTTGTCAAACTTAAAGGCTCTGACCATAGTCGGAAAATTAATTTTAGTATTTGAACATAAAAGTTATATTTTAGATTCTTTAACACTTTTAACAAAGAATTCATGATATTCATGACGTAATGTTTTATACGGAAGCACCCGAGATAACCCGGAACTAGTGGCAAAATAACCAAAAGACTCTAGTGGCAAATTTTGCCACTAGTTCCGGATTATTTTGTGTGCTTCCGTATAAAAGATTACATCATGAATATCATGAATTGCATTTATAAATTGCTTTTTAATCAAATCCCTTAAAAGAGTAATTAAAAATTTAATTGCAAAAATGACATTATGAACTTTAAAAAGACGTTAATAATATGTTGCATCACCTTCTTTTCTAAAAATTCTAATTTATTCTAATTTTTAAAAATTTTAATGGGTAATTAACTTTTTTGTTTCGAAGTATTTTTCAAACTGTCCGCAAAGAATTGAACTGTTTTAAATTTTCCGGAAAATTTTTCTAAATTAATGTATCAAAAGTTATGGTTGTTTTTCTATGAAAAATACACTCTTCTCGAGATGCATAAATTTATTGTTGTCCTCGACCAATTTAAATTCCCAAAAGGCAAACAATAACTCTAAAACTAAAGTACTTGAAATTCAAAATGTCTCATGAGGTGTAAACAATACAATTATCATTGTGAATATGTAATTTATAGCAATAAAATCTGTTTGAAAACGAGGACAACAATAAATTTATGCATCTCGAAAAGAGTGTATTGGGATAAAAAATTGGTCAAAAACTACTATTTTTAAGATTTTGAAGCGAATAAGCTTTTAGAAAAATTTTCCGAAAAAATAATTTTAGTTCGATATAAAAGATACAC
The DNA here is from genome assembly GCF_902728285.1 of Clytia hemisphaerica. Lineage (NCBI taxonomy): Eukaryota > Metazoa > Cnidaria > Hydrozoa > Leptothecata > Clytiidae > Clytia > Clytia hemisphaerica. Next base: position 1,100,380 of record NW_027103253.1, on the reverse strand, counting down.
CATATTATACCGCAAAATTTTTTCAAAATGGTTTTTCTTCGCCGAAACTAAGCTCTTCAAAGTTGAAATACTCTTCTTCGCAAAAGTTTTCATGTTCTTCTTTATCAATTTTTTTCATTGTGATCCTTAAATTTTCAGACTCACGGATGGTTGGCCTAACAGAAAATGTTTCTCTCGCGCCAGATTTAATTCGAAACCCGTGTATTCATATTTTGTAAGTGACAAATATTAAAAATTCACTATTAATATGCTTTGTCGAACAATTTTAGCGATTTTTGAAAAGTTTAAAATTAAAGAATTTAGTTTGGTAATTGAACTGTTCGATTAATTACGTCTGGTTTTATACATGTCTGTTTTGTTGGAAGAGATTAGAACAAAAAATATATTAGAAAAACAAGGAAATATCAAATCAAACTTACCAAACATCGTTACTATGGTGTCATTCACAATTTGTAATGTAAAGTTGACGACTTGCTTGCTGATGGGTTAGCTAACGGTGTGGTAATATTGTTTACATTTTGTTACTTGTGTAAACAAAAGAAGCCATAATCGAATGTCATGCACTACACCGTCTTCTTCTTCTATAAGCGCGCGCGAAAGAAGAGCAAGGCAATGCAATGTCTTCAGTTTGGATAAAATAATAATCGAAGAGGAAATAAGGAGTCGAAGGACGCAGTTTTGCTGATTTTGCCGCTTTGAGGTAAAGCAGAAATATTTTATTTTTTTGGGTCTTTGGAATATTCTCAGGAAGTTCCTTTGTGGCCTTATCCATCCAGTATGTTGTATTTAGATCTTTCAACCTTAAGGGTATGAAAGAGTGGTAAATATATGTATTTTTATACGTCTTGTATAAGACATTTTCAGTTTTACAGCATTTAACAGAAATCCTTATAGGGCTTAGGGAGGGTCATCAAAAAAGACGAAAGCACATGGAAAGCACGTTGTAATATAGCTACCCTACCATATTTGTTTACAAGACAGATTCTAGCTTGTGATTTTTTAGATTTCTCATTTTCCAGTCTAGTAAATGAGCTATTGATGATGTGCTTTTTATAATAGAAAGACCAGATCATATTAGCTCCATCTAATAACATTTTTAGTAAACCTTTGCTCTGCCGTGTTTACGACTTTTATTTTACAGACCACATTTTACATCTGGATATAGTCTGTAATTTTGATAAATGTAAAATATTTCAACAGGACGGCAAAAGCGAAAGAAAAAGAAAAGTCAAAACAACACAAAACAAGCCAAGGGAAATTGTTACCGTCAATATCCGGTAACTTTTAAATACCCAAAAGCCCTTGGATCACCATCAAAAGCTATGTCTTCAAGAGCTGACAAGGCTGCCAAAGGTCAGAAAGATAAACATCATGCTATTTTAAGAGAATTAGTGCAAGAACCAACAAACAAAACTTGTGCTGAATGTCTGGCAAAAGGTAAATATATAATTATATTTCATTTTATTTTTAGACAAGACCAAATTAATTTATTGTTCTACGGGCCCCACCAACCCTGTTTTTTCAAAAATCAAGGACATAATGATATTGAATTTGCAATGAATCTGTCTCTACCCTTGGCTGTAATCAGGCTGTAATCATGAAGAAATCTTTAGTTGAAGACTCATTATTACCACAAGATTGGAAGGTGGCACATGTCAGTGTAGCTCTAGACCTAAATCTTCATACAAAAATTACGGGAAATGCATATTTGGACTTTGTACCCTATGCTGCACTCAAGCACTTGAGCCAAAATCCCACAAAGGCGGGACAAAAATCAGTTTTTTGAAGTTTGCAAAAAAACGTCACATAGAAGATCTTTCAAATTCAGTACAGTATGTGAATAGAGCAGTAAAAAATACAACTTTTGTATTTTCCTTTCTAGTTCTAGGAATGAAAATAAAGGGATAATGATAATTGAATACTATGCTTTGATGATCCGGAGGATCAATATCGTAAAGCTAGAATCGCTCCCTCTTTGGACAGTCGCAGTTTGATGTTAGTGCACTCTTTGGTGGTTGGGATGATGTGATGGATACTTCTGAAGTAGGATCAGGTGAGCTTGTCTGTCCTTCATCTTCTACCTCTTGGATTGCACCAACTTCACCAATCGTGGGGAAATCGTTTGATATGTTCGACACACGCTTGCTTGCTGAGGAAGAATCTGTTGGTTACTTCAGTTGCGTAAACCACTTGTCTTGTCTTGTGTTGGCTGAACGTCTCTTGATGAGGAGGATGGCATCTCCAAGGATTGGCATAGAATTGTTGGCTGCCTTGATTTTCATTGCTGCTGGTATCGGGTCTTCTTCTCCAAGGCCGAGTCTTTGCAGGTGTTTGATGCTAATGTTAATGACACAACTCTGGCATCCTGTATCAGCCATTGCTTCAAATGTTGATGTTGTGTGCTTTTTCTCATCAAGATGCTACCCAAGTCTTGAGTAATCTTCAACTGCCACCGAGAGAGAGAGCTTGATGTATGATTGTGGCTGGGAATCTCTCTTGATCCATCTGTCTGTGTATAAGTGGTGGTCGAGAGCAGTGGATGATGAAAGAGCGTTGTTTGTGTTGGAGGTTGTAGAACAAAGGAAAGATTTCAATGCTGATACTTCAGTTGTTGCCTTGTTCTTCTGTCTACAAACCACTGCCAAGTGATGGCTCTTCTGGCAGTAATCACATGTTTTGTTGAAGGCTGGACACTTCATCTTTCTGATGGCTGATGATGAGTTCTTTCCGTGACCCTTCTTGCCGCAGTAGTTACAGGACCCTTCTTTGACCTGCTCTCGCTGGTTTCTTTTGTATTGGCTGATTCCAGCTGCTTGGGAGTCATGCAGTTTGTTGGCGGAGCGTCGACCAGCTTCTTTCTTTTCAACAAATTGAAGGACTTCCTCGAGTGACATGTCTTGATTTTGGTCACTGAGAAGATCGAGTTGGATATCATTGTCATATAGTCCTTGAACAACTACATCACGCAGTATATGGTCACTGTAGTTGATTTCACGCTCGCATTGGCAAGTGAGGATGTATTTGCATATGCCAGCTTGTCCTTTGATACTTAGGCTTCCTCTTACGCACCAGTTGAATCCTTTATTGTTATTGTCTTTGTTAAGTTTTTTTCGCTTGTTCGTGCATCTCCTTGATCTTTTTCCGTTCGTTGATTGTGAAATCTTCCGTTATACTTACCTGAAAGAAACAAGTTTCTTTTAGCATGTGTAAATTCTTCATGATAAGATCTTTGTCATGTTTGCAGGGTGACTTTCAGAGGACGGCCATTCTTTGTTTTTCTGTCTCCTAATGTGGTGAGTAACATTGATTTCTGGAACATTGATGTCATCTAGGACTTCTCGGAACCGAAATATGTCATATTTTTTCCCATTTTCTTCTTCGTCCTTATCTGGGCCTGAATATTCGAGAAACCCGTGAACGATCATATTCAGTTTTCTAGATTCTATGTCTCTCTCTTTTCGCTTTCTTCCTTCCGTTTTTGTTCTTCGGCAGATTTTAAGTCTTCTTTGTGCTTCTTGGTAATCTCAGCGTATGTTTTCTTTGATTTTTCCGTCATTATTTCTGCTGTGTGCTTTATTTCCTCCTTAATCATGCTTCTTGTCTTCTCCTCCATCTCTTGTAGTTTCCTGCCAGAAAGGTTTTGAGGTCATTTTTGATGGAATCACGGGTTTTTGTGTTGGTGTTGACCTCCTTGCTCAGTTTTTGTATGACGTCGTCTTTCTTTTTAAGTTCATTTTGCATCATATGTTGAGTGTTTTTTCCCACTTTATTTCTTAGGTTTTTCGTTATTCGTACACAGTTTGAACATAGTAATGATCGTTGTAGGATGTCACGAATATTTTAGTTGATACAGGGGTAACTGTGTGCACTCGTAATGAACTGATCTTTTACATTTTTTGCATGTTAAGCGATCCAGGTCATCGTCTTCAGTACATCTTGATGGCGTGCAAGCTTGAGGTGGTGAGGCTGCTTCGAAAGACTGATCTTTATCCATTTTGATGTTATTTTCATGAATTTTGATGTTTTTATTGGTTTTCAGCCATTTTTCCGAAGAGCGTTGCAAAAGTGTCTGATCTAGTTGACGTATTATATTGTCTATTGTCGCATAGTCACATTCAGGAAAAGGGCATTGGACCACAACCATGACTCAAGGTGTCAGATTGTGTAAGATAAAAACTCTCTGACCTGTGTAGTTCGGGGCTAACCCGATTTGTGAACGTGTTTTTCTTGAAAGGTGAGCATCTAATGTTGGTCCAGACACCAGAGTGAAAACGAAACGTCTTGGGTTGCACAAACAAATAAGGTAATAACTGTTATACCTGTATAGTTTGGGGCTAACCTGATGTGGAGAAGCTTTGGGTGGCAGTTATAGCCGGTTGTGCTGGACCAAGCAGATGCAACCACAAAGTTGTAACAGCAGAGTTGCCAGTTGATGTGATATAGCAGAGTTGCCAGTTGATGTGACGTAGCAGAGTTGCCAGTTGATGTGTGTAGCAGAGTTGTCAGTTAATGAAAAGTGAGTGCAGAGATGCAAGACTTGTGTATAGCCAGTGTGTCGTTGGAAGCCAGCTGGTTGGGTATATTGGTGACCCGATCGTTGAGCTGAGCTTGCCTCTCGGATAAGGCTGTGTTGAGATATTCCTCCAAGTCAATTGATTATAAGTCAAACATAAATAATAACCAGGAGGTTTTTCTACTTAGTATATAACATTAGTGAATGTTTGACTGAAACGATATAAAGAATATATACAATGAAGGTGATATATCTCTAGATTGCGTGAATTAGATCTTCCTATGCTTGAGTTTAGAAGACACTTTTGTGACATGGTCCAACTTTACAAGCACATGAACTATTACGAAAAAGATACCATCCCAAACAAGATAGCCCGTTAAACGCGACCAAACAGAAGGCACAACTTTGAGATGATTCCAAACTTTAGAAGCGATGGACTCCGTGGTGTACAAACGAATTCCTTCTTTTATCGAACTATACCAACCTGCAAATCAATTTATAGCCAGACGGTGTCAATCGAACAACTTTGAACAAAAATTACAATCGAACCAATCGAACGTAATCGAACGCGATCAAATAATTGCGATTCGATTGTCGAACGTAATCGAATCTCAATCGAACAGCCAATTCCTGGGTAATATTCGATTGTGTCCGATTGCGTTTGAGTAAGGTTAGATTGGTTTGATTAATAGTTGAGCTATGTTCGATTTCGTTTAATTAGGATTATGTTTGATGAGTTTGATTAAATTAAATTGAATCACGCCGTTAGGGCTATTTAGTGGGCGGCTGAGTGCTTAAGTACCATACCAAAGCGAATAAAATCTAATATAATACACCGTTTAGGAGTCTCACCTCCTCCACTAGGTTCCACCGTGAAAACGGTAGGTAAAAATGCGCACTTTAGTACTGTGGAAGGTTAGAGGAATGTAAACATTGTCAGTTTTTATCTTTCCTTTAAAAAGAATGACTTATATATTTGAACATGATATCAATGATAATTTTATGGATCTTTCCTGAAAATTTCACAAAAATTCATCAAGAGGAAAAGAAGTTATGATTAAAAGGAGTTCTTTACCTACCGTTTTTCTGCTGGGTTTCCTTATGTAAACCAAATTTTTACCCACTGTTTTTTTACGCTCTCCCCCGTAGTTTCCCGCGATCACTAAAATCAAAACAATGGAAAATTGTTTGAACGCGTGCGCAGTCGACACTACTAAACGGTGTATTGAATCAATCGAACGTAATCGAAGCAATCGAACAGCAACTCCTGGGTAATATTCGATTGCGATTAGATTGCGTTCGACAATCGAATTGCAATTATTCGATTGCGTTCAATTGATTCGGCGTTCGATTTGTTCGATTTACACCGTCTGGTTATAGTTAGGTTGTTTGGTGGGGTGGGTTAAAGGATGTTTTCATTCTGTGCTAACTGTTACTTCTCGCATCATGTTTCGTGAGAGGTTCTAAATCCGACACCACTGCCTAAATCCGATGGGGTCTTTCAAAGATACAAACAAAAACAAAAACAAATCTTTCGCTGTGACGCAGCGAAGATACCAAAGTGTCAAGTAAACTGAGAGATTTGATACACTGAACCAATTGAACCAAATAACAATAATTGCTTCTTATAACAAAACATATTTTTTTATTGTAATATGCACAACGTCATAAATGACAACAGTAGTAACAGCATCATAAAAAGTAATGGGATGTTTTGATTTTCCAAAGCACACGAAAATATAAAAGAGGTCTATGTACGAGTGTGCTAATTTTGAAACGTTACGTAATCAAGCCTGGTTTTTATTACTTTACACTGGCACTTGGCTTGATTGCGGGCCTTCTGTAAATAAACATCCGGACTTATGGGTGGTAAAGAGGGCGTTGATAGTTGCCGCCTCTTTGATTCGATGTTTTTTATTCAAATTAAGAGCTACCGCATCCGCCCTTTTTTCAAATTCGTGCCATTTTTGCAACTTAGTCTGTTTGTTTTTTTATGGAAACCAGCCAAAGTTGTTTCGTATTTTTCCCGCACAAGTCACTTTTATTACAAAACTGTTATCGTTTTAAACATATGAGCAACTGATCCAGAATAAAAGGTAATTATTTTTACAACTCACACTTTTTAATTACATTATCTTGACATTACAGCTATCTTGTTAGATGGTTTGTTTCAAGAGTTCTAGCAATAGTTTATCGTTCAACTTGGATAGGGAATGTTTGTAAACATATAATTTTTTTTCATAACAGTTATTTGGTGGGTCGGAATTAGGCAGTGGTGTCGGATTTAGGACCTTTCACGGTTTCTTTTTTATATTGCTTCAGCCCAATGTTTAGGCTGCAATCACAAATAGATTGTGTTCGATCGGTTTGCATCATTTTTAGTAGGCCAGGCAGTACTAATTGCACGTTTGAAGTAATCAATAATGATTGATAATAATCAAAGGTGCTTAGAGACCACCTATTGATTCTATTTATCAGTGATCAAATACTCACTCGACTCCAAATCGTGGCATTTTCTTCGACCATTTTTGATTTGTTCGATCATTTAGATTACTATTTGATTGCTTTCGATCATATTGGATACCTCCGGTTGATTGTGTCAAATATGTTTCCTGTAGCAACGAGTCAGAGTTTGTCTTGTCCAATAAAAACGCACAAAAACCACTTTCATTTTCTACGACCAATCAGAACGCACAATATGAGTTACTTGAGGAAACCCAGTGCGAAAAGCACTCAAAATGGCTGGGTAGCCCTAACTGTTCATATAAAAGTTACGAAAACGTATATTTGGACTTTGTACCCTACGCTGCACGTAAGCACGACCCTGGACACTGCCGTACGTTGTACGGTGTTGTCCGGTGGGCGTACAGTGGGAACAAGTCAACCTATTTTGACCACCGTATAAGGTACAGCGGCTACACCGTACCGTAACTTGGTCTAATGTCGACATCCCTCCTCTAATTCTGACACCCTTTTTATCAGCTGAAATTGATAGAAAGGTTGAAACTGTTTTTCTTGGCTTAATGGTCCCAGAGGAATAATCCTTTTTCAATCAGTGATTCAAGCTTTCATATTATTCCTGTCTCTAAAAAAGGGTGTCGGAATTAGACAAGGGATGTCGACTTACCAACTTACTGTACAGTGTACGGTGGGAGCTATTCCTCAAAGATTTATTTCCGCCGTTCTCGTTCGGTGTAGCTGCCTTTTGGTAAATAAATCTAAGAAGTTGTTTAGCTTTAGAATTGAATACAATAGTATAAGAATGAACGCACTACTTTCAATTTTGAAACTAGAAAGAAACTTTGGTCTGAGAAAACAAACCACGCGAAAAAAGATTAAACGTGATTAGACTTACTAGATTGTTTTCTGAAACAGTTTTTAAACTGTCAATTGACGTTTTTCTAACCTTAAATTGTTTAGTTTTTTATTTACAAGTTGAAAAGGTTTAAATAGACCTTTTCACCTTTTCCTCTGCCATATTACATTATATGCAAAATTACAGGAACGAAAAAGCTGTAGTTGGAATAATAAGCATGTTGAGCAGAGTTAATGCATGCTAATTCAGGAGAATATTAGCATGCCATATAACCAGACAGTGTCAAACGAACAAGATGGCATTCAAAAATTGCGTGAGGTTTTCAAAAACAGCAAAAAAAAAGAAATTTGAATATCCTTTTTAAAAATAACTCTTTTCAAACGAAACTTCACAATATTGGTTCTAAAGGTGATATAAGTAGGTTGAAAAAAAAAATTTTGTAAAATGGGCCAAAACTGCGGCACAAATCAAGAAAAATACTATGTTGATAAAACAGCAGCCACAAATTTGTTCAATGAGTAAAAATCATTTTTTTCAGATGAAACTCGTAGCAAAAGGGTTTATCCACAAAATATCAAAAATGGAACCAAAATCATTGGGTCATTGGGCTAGAATTGCGGCTCAAAGTTGACGATTTTTTCATATATGCTTTGATTGAAGCCACATTTTAAGCCCATTGAAAACCATGTAGCCACAAATTAAACCCATAAGTATCTTTATAAGACATTAAACTACCAATTCCAAGAAAAATGGTTAAAAAATATTGAAGTCTTAAAGCAGGACAGCACATAAGCCAACCCTAAAAATGCCAACTAATACTTATATGTAACAGCTCAGAAGGTTTTATGTAAAAAAAATGGTATTTGCAGCCACAAAATGTACACTTTTTCTTAAAATAACACTGTATTGTGTCAGATTGTGTTTGTTTTGCATCAGGCTTTGCAAATATTCATATTTCGAAAACAAAACCCAACCTGGAATTTGTAAATTGATAAATTACTGATTGAAGCCACATTTTAAGCTGTTTTAAGCCCATTGAAAACCCTGCAGCCACAAATTAAACCCATAAGTATCTTTATCAGACCTCAAACTACCAATTCCAAGAAAAACGGTTAAAAAATATTGAAGTCTTAAAGCAGGACAGCACATATAAGCCAACCCGTTGAGTGAGCCACATGACATACAGCCACAAAACCTGCCCTCACTTTGCCATCTTATATTTCAAGACTGAATCACTCAACTTCAAAGGGAGCCACATTTTTGGAAAGCTCATCAATTTCCTTATTTTATAGAATTTTGTACTACACAGCAGCCACAAGAATATCAACGCTGTGGGCTAAAAAGTGGCTGTGAATGAAAACCTCACTTTTTGGGGTTCTATTTTTGAATGCAATCACAAGTTTGATCAAAAATGGAGATCGAACCAATCGAATGTAATTAAATGCAATTGAATAGAATCAAATGTGATCGAATAATTTAATCAAACTCAATCGAACAGCCGATTACTTGGTAATATTTGATTGCATTCAATTAACGTCCAATTGGTACAATTGCTATTTCATTATGTTCGGTTGGTTCAATTACGATCATGTTTGATCCAAATTTGCACGTCTACTGTACGAGAGCAAATAAAGTAAGCAAATACAATTGAATCAATTGAACATAATTGAACATAATCAAATACAATCGACTGTAATCAAAGCAATTGAACAACAAATACTGGGTAATATTTGATTGTGATTAGATTATTTTGACAATCAAATCACAATTATTCTATTGGATTTGATTCTGTTCAATTGATTCGACATTTGATTCTTTTGATTGACACCGTCTGGATTCAATTGGTAATATATCTAATTTCCCTATGGTTTTACTTGCATACACTGAAGTATGGAGTAATTAGTTAAGCAAATAGACTGTCACATTCACCTAAAGGTATTGTCCTCCCAGAAAATTCAAAATTTCATCTCACTGCAAATAACAGTATCTTATCTATCTAAACGACTGCATGTGGGTAAAAATCAGGAAATGTGGAGTGTTTCAGCTGAAGAAAGTTGAAAAACAACCACAGTTAGATATTTGGCTGTATCTTTTCATTGAGTGAAGCTATAGTCCTTTTCACTTTTCTTCTGCCATCTTGGATTATATGCAAAAATCATGGCAAAAAATTTGCTGCTGTCAGATATTGAAATGAAAATAGAAAATAGAAATGCCTTCTTAACATTTATTTTAGGTCCAAGATGGTCTTCCTGGAGCTTGGGTGTATTTGTATGTATAAGATGTGCTGGTATCCACCGGAATTTGGGTGTTCATATCTCAAAAATGAAGTCAATTGACTTGGATAGTTGGACACCAGAGCAGCTCCAGGTGAAGTATATTAACAGGTTGTCCAGAGTTTCAGTCTCTTCAAATCACAGAAGTCTCTCTAAACTTTAGCTTAAGTCTCATCAGCTTTATACTATTTGTCATGTTTTAGGACATTTAGACAAGTAGCTGATACCGAATGAATATTTAATTCTAAGAATATTTTGCAAACAAACTCATTGGTTATTTTGCAAATTAGTATGACCTTTCTTAGTATAAAATCGAACCGCGACAATGAAGTGTTTAATGAACATGTCCGGAAATAATTTTGTAATTGATAACGTCACAGGCAAAACCAATTATATACCAATCAAAGTTTCAAATTTTGATGTTATTATCACATTTTTTCGAGTCGAATATCTGGAGTTAAGAAATCATATATACTCACTTGGAAGTCATTATATTGAATTTTCATTTTGATGAGTTTGAAATTTCGGATTTTTGTCGTATAGGACAGATGAAAACGACGTTTCAGACGTTTAAAAAACTGTCATAACATGTTTATTGATAAAGGTGACAACGTTTCGATTGGTATATAATATGTATATGTTTGATGTTGAAATTTTTTTAGTTACCCTATGGGTACAAATGACGTCATTGTGTCTGGTAAATAATTGAACGGACGCTGGTCGGGCCTTTTAGGATAGCAAGTTTTATATGATTGATATGACTTTTATTTAATATTGCACATTTTGTTTTTTGTTTCTATAATGTTTATTTTCTGGTTTCTTAAACTTAGAATGTTTTGCGATGGGGAAACAAAAGAGCTGCTGAATATTATGAGTGCTACTTACCAAAGGACTTCACAAGACCCCAAGCAACTCAGTAAATCATTTGCATTATTTAGTTTTTTAATGTCTCACACTTTGATATATAAGAGCTGTTAATCTAATAAAAGAAACATTAGCAATTAGATTCTGATTAAAAAATCGAAAGAAAAGTATAGGGTTTCTTTGGCCCTCCTTTATGATGGTGCGAAAGGATCCTTTTATTTAGATCTGAACAGGTCATAATCAAATTATATTTTAAACCACCAAAAATTCTATTAAAAAAATTATATTTTTTTCGATTAATTTCAGTGCTCTTGAGGCATTTATCAGAAATAAATATGAAAAGAAACTTTATATCAAGAAGGATGGGGAACCACCTGAAAACCCTCAATCAAAGGTAGATCGATTGAAAAATGACTCTAGAGAAGACAAAGAGAAGGACAAAAAGGTTTGTTAAAATATACTGTATGATAAAGAATAATTCAAATAAAACTATCTTTCCAAAATGGTTTCAAATCTACATTTATAAAAATTCGATTTAGTAGGAGGCCAACCCTGATAATCCTTTGGGAGATTAGATGTTTTCCCCTGCTATACGCTATGACCTTCTCACATGCTATCTCACTCCATCAGAAAAGTACTCTTTACCAGTTAACCCCTTTTTCTTACAATAGCGAGTTTATGTATTCGAGATAAATGGAGGGGGACGGTATAAAGCAAAGTTGACATGTCTCCAAAACCACCGTCCACTTTGCTCGACGACGGTATAAACACCAAGATACCGTCGTCTGTTTAGGTGAGCAAAGGCGATATAGAGCCGTACACCAACTATCGACTTTGTTTTGCATCATTTCACTTACCACCACCCTTGATATCCTCCGCTACATAAACTCGGTAATGACAATCTGGGAATAAAGGTTTTAAAATGGGTTTTATTTTAACTTTTTAGACAACTTCCACAGCAAGTAGACAACGTCGAGCTGAAAAGAAAGTAGATCTATCAAAACCAGCTACCACAGCGTCTTCAAATAATACTATACTCAATATGGCAAAGACTGAACCGGTTAGTATTTAACAATTGAAAGTATCTATTTCTTAAGTGATGCTTCGATTCTTTTATAATGGGCTACTACCAGGGTTCTGTTCAAATTTGAAGTCTTTGTTTTGAATTTCACCAAATCTGACCAAATAAGGAAAAAATCTTGTTCTTATCATTAGAAAAAATCCAGTCCTGCCACAGCTAATACATTATCAGCTGAACAACACCAAAAGAGTCATTCAATGAACGATTTGTTGTCTTTGGATCATCCTACACCAACTGCTAATGCTGAAGTTAAGCACTCTGCAAGTAGCAATGATTTGTTGAACTTTGGTGGTGTAAGTAGTTCACTTTTGATGGTGTCATAAATTCATTCACTTTATTAAGCCACATCAAAAGTTAGCGACAAGAAAATCACCAATTTTGGAGATAATGACTAATTTTTTTAATCTGTAAGTGAAAACTTTGTATCAAATCTTGCCATCGAATAGTCTTCCCCAGATGAGTCAGTAAGATAAGAGAAACATGTATTTTTTTTGTTTCAGTGGTCAGATCCAGTACCAGCGGCTTCTTCTGCAAATGCTGATCCCTTTAGTTCAAACACAACAACAACGTCGGCACAGACCAATACTGATCTCTTTGCCAATGCACCTGCACAAACCACTCCAGAAGCTCCTGCAAAATCGGCAAAAGGTTTAGCTTATATTAGATTACTGACTTTTTTTATTTATTTATATAATCTTTTATTGATCCCAACTGACTATTATAAGCTGTCTCTAAGCTTATTTAGTTAAAATCTTGATCAAAGTTTTTAGAAAGTGACCATAATGGTTCAAACAACTCAATGTGGTGGTTCATCACTTTGCAAAGTGTCGACAACTTTGTCTCATTGCTACCATTAGGGAACCACTTTTGATAAAATGGTGGATATTGCAAGAATTTTGTTTAAGTGTTGGTTTGAAATATAGTTTGAAAACAAAAACTTGGTTTTTAATTCATCTATGGATGCTCTCTGGAGTTTTAGATCTTTTAGGAAAACTTTGCCATTAATGCTGAAGGTGTTAAAGATCATTGTTACTTCTTCACTTCAAATTTAATGCAATAATATTGTTCTTTTCTTATAGAATCAATTTTATCACTGTATGGAAGTAGTACGAACACAGGGATGAAACCCCAGCAACAACAACAACAACAACAACAACAGCAAATGTTTGGTGTTCCAGGTGGTGTTTATACCATGAACAACATGATGCCCCAACAACAGCAACAACAGATGCACCAACAACAACGATTCCAACACCAACAGCAGCAGCCTCAAATGCAACAATACAATCAACAGGGAATGATGAGCCAGGTAATTTTAACGAATTAAATGTTCCAATTTTTCTTTTAATCTGTTGTAAACAGAATTCCTTTGGGGTGGTATGAGTTTGAAAGATATATAGTTTTTGAATTTTTCAATTGATAAATCTTGTGAACGACCTTAAATCTAATTTAAAAAACCTGGCGAAAATTAAAGACTGTCTTTAATTTGAAAATGAAAATCATCATTGATTTTGTAACCTTTTTGGACCTACCCCGGTGGGGTGGAGGTCCTATAAAATTAACATGTGTTTGGTCGTCCGTTCGTTCGTTCGTCTGTTCGTCTGTTACCAACTACTTTTTGATATGTCGATTATTGACGATTTTGAGCACTTTCAGAAAGTAACTTTTTTTATTTAATTGAGCATAACTTTTGATCTAATGAATCGAATTTAATAAATGACCCATCAAAATTTAAGTTTATCTTTCTTCTTTCCAATGAAATAGGAACGGTTTTTAAAACATTTTTAGATTTCGAGAAAATTAGTTTTAAAGAGAGAAACTTTTTTGTGGCGCACCTGGTATAAAAATCGCTATTTATAAGCATAGATCAATGTTCTCGTAATGTAGTCATATTATTATTTTTATTAGTTTTTTTTTAAGATGAAAATGTCACGGTAGAGCGCGATGGTTTGAGTTTTCTAGAAACCTTATTTATTAAGCTGTGCATTTTTCTGATAGTGGATAATTGTTTTTATAAAGAAAAGCGTTTAATAGCGTTTCATTGTTTCAATGATCATTGATTAGTTTTGATAACCAGGTAGGTCTATAAAAGTATCACTTGTTATATTAAAGCTTATTTTTGTCTTCTTTCTCGACACACAGATGAACCAGATGAACATGCAAATGCAACAGATGAATTTCAACCAGCAGCCACAACAACAACAACAACAATTTAATATGATGAATCAACAACAAACACCACAACAACAATTTAATTCGTACAAGCAACAGCCACAACGGCAACCTATGATGAACACACAACAACAACGGCAAACTATGATGAACACACAAATGAACGCAGGTTTTCCTCAGCAACAACCACAACAACAGTCGCAAATGCAAGGGTTCAATATGATGGGTCAGAATCAAGGGATGTCAGGAATGGGTGGATCAAATATGCAAAGTATGGGTTGGAGTCAACCTCAACAACAAATGGGTCAACAGCCACAACAACAGATGTTTGGTGGTCTTAATGGTAATATGAATGGTATGGTAAACAGTGGCAATACTGGTGGAAATACAATGAATAATTTACTGTGGAATTAATTAAAAAAATAGCAATCTCACCTGGACCTCTCTAATCATGTACTGTTTTGCTGTGCAAAATTATACTAAAAAGCATATAATCATTCAGGAGATTCTAGCAGGCTGTTATAAACTTTCAAATTGCAGTTCCCCGACTGATAGATATTAACAGATGTTTTGTTGTTTGTTATTGTTTGCTTTTCATCAGAACGTCCTGCTATTGACATTTTTACTCATACATTTCTTAGAATTTACGATAATTTCTCTTTTCTTTAACTTATTTTTATTAATGGATTTTAATAAAAGGGTCCTCCAAAGATTTTCCTTGTTATTTTTGGTTAGTTGTTGATTTTTTACATCCTGTATATTTTTGAATTAGTTGCTCTATATACAACATTATCTTTGTGCATTTTCTCAAATAATTTCGTTGACTGTTTGCTTTGACTTCTTTAATTATCTATCACAGTAAGAGCTTATCTTGTATTGTTTGGGTATTTTATAAATATGATTTATTTCATATTTGTTGTGGTCGATATTTTGTCGTTTATTTTGAAATTTGAATACATGAGTTGTTTTCAGTAACGTGGAATCTTTGATAATAACTGAAATTATACAAGATGTCGGGAAACGTCTGAACTTTTTCGTGGGTCACCCGGTATTGTCTTGTGTAACAACAAGAAAATGTCGACTTCTTAAGTAGCCGCAACCCTTTAAATGTTTTGTATATGAGTGATAAGGATTTTATAATTTTCATTGTATATTTGGTTTTTGTATGGTGTCAATATGAAGGAACATTTTAAATCTTCACTCATTAAAACAAAATAATTATTATTGTATTTTAACGAATTTAATATTACCTTACAGTCTCAGATATAAAAAAAACCTTACCGGCTGACTAGACTTCTGAAGTTTTATTCTGCTGGAAGTACATTTTCATTCGCGAGAAACCACTGGACAAAGTTTCTCAATCCCGGCCAAGCAAAAATCTTTGATAGGAGTTTTTTTGGAAAGTGGTACCCTAATGGTAACACTACTCAAAAGCGGTGTAAATGTACCGAGAATGGATTTACTAGATTTACTTTTCCTTGAATAGTTTCTCGAATGTTATTTTCTTTGAAATATCGTCTAATACTTCCCCTTCTCACAGACCCGGTAGGATTTTTTTCAGCCATTGGATTGATACTCCCATGTGGGAGTGGGATTCGAATTCCATTTTTTTCGAACCAAAAAATTCAGTAAGCACGGAAAAAGTAGCACAAAATTATCAAGTGACGATTATAGCATATATGATTATTTTCAATGGGAATAAAAATTAGAGTATAACTTTCCACTGGCGACGATATTTTGGCCAATTTTCAAGTGGGAAAGGGTCCCAGTTGGTCTGTCAGAAGGTTTCTAAGGTTTTTTTACTACTTTTCTTTTCTATTTCAGGAAAAATAAAACACACATAAATGAAAATGTTAAAAATAACACTTAAAAAAATGACTTTGAGTTGGATAGATGTCATGATCAATGGAATGGAAACAAAACGAGTCGAAAATTTCGCTTATTTAAACTGCATGGGGAAAAAAAGTAGTTGAGATGGAAGCTAATTCAAAATCTACTACTACTACTACAAGGAAAAGATTGAGAGTTATTGGTCATAAATTAAGTACGGGATGTATTGGTCAACACAAGCCAATAGGTATTTATTTTATCTCGCTTTTAAGAAATACAATCCTTCATACAAATTCAATAAGATTTTCATGGGTGTGACTCCAAACTCGTTTACCAACTTTTTGTAGATTCTTTTCTCGTAAGGTTGCATCAATAAGAAAAAAATTATCCAACACATGACAAAATTTTCCTATTTCTCCGACCCTTAGTGGGACTGAAATTTGATTTTCTGATTTTCCTACCCTTTGCGGGACTTTAGGGATCCCAAAAAGGTACCCTTAAGGGCGGCACATACCGTACCCTCCATTTGCCTAAGTACCCCCCCCCCATCCGGTCTAAAACCATTTAAAACATCAAAAGATTACACCAAAGTCCATAAACAAGTTTACATACACTCTAAGCTACTTTAGGCATAACGTTTATAAGCATACTTAGGCTCAAAATCGCAAAAAGATAAAAATGCTAAGCATAGCTCGAGGCTGAGAAATTTCATCAAATTTCGAAAATGGGGTCAATGAGACAGTGAGATAGACAAAGAATATTCTAACACAATGAAACAAAATGATCTAATGTAAAACGTAAGACCAATCGTCGCAGAGGTCAAAGTCACATGCATTATAAATCACAAGAAACCCAATCAATCATTAGAAAAATAAAAGTGAAAATGAAAATCAGTCAAAATTGACGATGTTTTGAAAAAAGCTTTTGTAAGCATATGACTAAGCATAATTTGAGAACCAGCTATGTTTTCTTAGAAAATGAGCTCGCCTCTATTGGGCTTTTCCAGAAAAAAACCGTACACCCCCTGTTGAGGAGCTCCAACCTTTTGTGAACTACCCCCATTGGAATTCCAGGCAATTTTAGGATCATACCCCTCTGGAATTCCGAATTTTTACAGAAGTTCGTTCATTACCCCCATGGAATTTCACTTATTTTTGACGGATTTTTGTCTACTGCTATGGAATTCCACTGCATTTCAAACCATACCCCCTTGGAATGGAAATGGACTCCTCAACAGGGGTCGCACGGTTTTTTTCTGGAAAAGCCCATTTCTTCTTTTTCATGTTTTCATGTAACAGGAAGCTATGTCTGCACTACAATCATGGTTGAAATATATTGAGAATTATATATTATTATATATTGAGAGTTATTTTAACGTTTTTCAAGATTTAAAGTTCCGGCAAGAAAGTCGATTTTGGGCTATCTCTTTGATTTAATCGAATATTTCAATTTGGGAGGGGTTGGCAGACTTCCAGGCTATATTCTGAACCTTAATGGACTATTTTTGAACTTTTGGATCCTTACAGAATTTCTCTGTGTCATGTAGATCAGGCTTTACGGCTTCAGCGAAGTGAGTGCAAGCGAATGGACTGCATTCTCAAAAATTTTTAATCCATTTTTCTTTTTTTTTAATACTGGGTGGGTCAAAAAAAGAACTGCAAAATCTAAAAGTCCATAACTCAATCAAAAATGAATCAAATCCTCAACACGTTTTATTCAGTCTATTTCAGGTACTTGCTGTACGTTTTGGAGAAAGATAATGTTTTTTTGGAAAGTTATACCATTTTTAAGATGATAGATGAATTTTACCTTGTTCAAAAAGTGTGAAAAACTGACGTCAAAACTTGTTTTTATGCATTTTATTCCTTCTCGTTTTAGTCCATTCTCAGATGTTTTCTTTTTCTTTACTTATATTTATGTCAACTTATATTTATGTCTTACACGTTTTGTTTTTTTTAGTTTTACCAAGCAGCCTCAATGTTTCTTAAGAAATCGGCCTTTTGAGCCTTAAATGTTTCTAACATGTTTCTAAACTTTTTGACATGATCAGCCTCATGGAAGGCTGGATTGGAAGGTTTTATAAAAACTGAATTAAAAATTTTTCTCATTCTCAGCCTCAGCATGTTTCTTAGATGTTTCTTAGTTTTTAGGCATTCTGAGCCTATTATGTTTCTTAAAAAATCTAAAAAAGATCATTCCTCGTTTTTTGATGAATCTCACCGTGTGTTTTTGTGTACATTTTATACGTGTGTTGTTATTTTTCTCACTATGTTCACTTTCAGGTAGTCTGAATCACAAACCTCTATAGATATACTTCCTATATAGAAACTTTTTTCGCTAGAGGATGAGTAGAAGGCTAACTTTTAGGATATCGTCTTTACAAAACACCAAGTGCGTCTTTACGACTTTACGGTACGAATCCTTCAATCAGCCAACATTTTAATATTCTGCTTTTACCTTTCCAGCAAAGAAAGAAAAACATGAAAAACAATATAAAAGTAGATTTTGGTGATGATGTTACATCTATATTTCTTTGGCATAAAACAGATACTCTTCGAAAGCTGAAAGAATGTATTAACAAACGTTTCAATGTTCCAATAAATGATCAAATAATAAAACATGAAAACATTATTGTGGATGAAGAGTTATTTAGTGCAATCTTTCGGAACCGATTCAACAGAAATGTTGTTTTCAAAGTTGAAATTCCTGATCCAGTAATTATCAAGGGTAGACGTGCTTGGATTTCAAAGCAAAATCGAGTCGGTGAAATTGTAGTTCCTGATCCTGATAAAATAGCTATCCAATTTCAAATCGGGGACCCTGAACGATTAGTTTTAGACCTTAAACGTGACATAAAATCGGCTCTCCCAGTAGAAAGGAGGTTGTTTCTGCTAAACAATTGTTTTATATTGGATGATGGATATGTGATAGCAGATTTATTTCTCGACTTTGAAGATGTATTGCTAACTATGCTTGATAGTAAAGAAAATATTCAGCTTATCCTTTCAAAATGGGCTATACCGTTAGTCGATATACTGATTCCAAGGATTGATTGTGAAGATCTCCTCATCGAATATCCTTTACACGAAATTGGAGACATGCGCATTAGTGTCCTGAAAGATTGGATTGAAGCTCGTTTCCATATCCCTGTAGAAGAACAGGAACTGCATTGTGAAGGTAGGCTTATTGAGAAGCATGGTATATTTCCTCTAAAACTTACTGACAGGTTGGCCCCTCCAGAAATAATGCGTTTGCGTGTGTACTCAACACCAAATCATGAATTGGAATCTATTTACCAAGAGAATAATATCAGAACGTTGATACCAATTCATGTCACCAGTTTTGATACTGACCACTATTGGGTTTATCATTATCGTGAATGTCAAGATGTGAATGAATTTGTTGAAAGTAAGCTGCAAATACCAGAAGATAAACAGCGTTTGTTTTACAAGAATCGTTTAATCAATTCAAATCATGTGTTCGAAATATCGCAGTGGTCGCCAGATCCTATAAAAATAAACTTGGCTGTTCAGATAGATGATAATGAGATGGAGTTATTGGAGATTATTCATAGATTTGAGATAAGTCGAATACGTTCAATTATCATCAACAGTCCTAGTGATGGTTCGGTCTTGTTTGATTTACCGCTTTCTAAGAATGGCAATATACCCTTAGATATGATATATGAGTGGATCCGAAAGGAAAACCAGGATCTCTCAATGAGTTGCTTATATCTGATGCGTAATGAAGAAGAATTTCAATACGATTTCAATCTTTATAATCTTTTTGTAGATGATGAGAATCGTTTCAATGAAGACCTTTGTATAACATTACTGGTTAGTCCATCTGACAAACAAGATGCTCCGAACGTGGATAGATTTTGTAAAAAACACGGCTTGAAATATTTCAAAGAAGTTCATATCAATTTTTTGACTGGAAAATTCACCGTTGATGTGATTTCGAATAAGATTTCGACATTAAAGGAGGTTAAAGATCACATTCATCAATTGAAAGACATTCCGCAACTCCTGCAAGCATTATATCTTGAAAATGCGGCAGAACTCAGTGATGAGACAAAGTTAGTTTGAATCCTTTAATGAATCGCCAATCTATTACTTTTACATTGATAGTAAAACAAGCGAAGGAGATTGAACTATGTTTACATGGTAACATACTCAATGGACAATTGAGAGTGAAAGTTTTGGTAACAGATTCCATAACTCGATTGAAAGAGATCGTAAGCGAGCACACAGACATTCCTTCACTCTTGATCAATATTCATAGTATATATGGAATCACGCAGGAAAATATTTCTCTATACGATTGTTACTGGGAAGGTGAAAACCATGACCTTATCAAGGTTAGTAAACGTGTTTCAATCTCGCTGACAGACCAAGAAGGAGAGACGAGAAAGATCGAGTACGGAGTAAATAATTTGGAGCTTGATACTGTCGAGAACCTTATTGAGGACATAAAACGTGATAATTCTCATTGTGGTGTTCCATTTTTGAAGAAAAATGGTATCAATAAAAAAACTCTGTTAAGAGATGTTGGGGATACTGAATTTTTATTTGTTGTTAAATCTGCCAACTCTTCGAAATGTCTTATTGCTTAGTAGACTGTTTTCTGTATAGTCTTTGGAAATAAAGTAAACATAAAATTATGTTATGTTATATCATGAACATGGTTATATTTATACGTAAATACACCTTTCCCGAATTGTTATTTAGGCTTTTTGATTTTTTTGTTTTAATGTTTGGATGTTTCTATTTGGTTTCATAAAATTGTATGTCGCAAAACTAAACAAATAAAAAAAGAAATAAGAGAAAAGCACTTCCGGTTCTTGAGTTATTTTGATTTGAAATTTCTTTATAAACAATAGAATTACATGGAAACGAGACCGGGCTGTATATTTTAATTTTTATAAGGGATTTCACCGTGAACAAAAACAGTCATAAAAATTGATAGAAAGAAGCTATTGAGCTCAATTTTTTAGCATGGACTTGTCTTTATACGAGGAATACAAATATATAGTTTTCAATATGGTTTTAAGACCTTCGAAAAATACCAAACAATTCGGGAAAGGTGTATTTGCATTCCCACACCCTTGTCTATCGGTGAGCATACCTCAAAGCTGAAATGCAAAAAAAAACTTGTACAGCTTTTCTAAGATGCTGACCTTTTTAAGCTTACTTTTAAAGCTGTTTAAGCTTTCTTAGACCAAAGATTACAAAAAATTGTAATTTTTGAGCCAAATCAATGTTCCAACTTAAAAATTAGAAATTTCCACGAGCCCAAAGACAATCAACAAAATAAGCATAAATTAAGGCTGAAAATGAGATTTTGCTAATAGTCCATGAGCTGGAGGTCAAAATGGGCTCAACGAGTGCACCGGACAAATTATATATGAAAAGTTTCCAAATTTTATGTAGAATAAGAATTTCGATGTTAGCAAGGTCAAATTAAATGGAATAAGGATTTAGTGACGTCACAATGACACCTGGTGAAAAAAAAAGGTGTGAAAATTAGTCAGACCAAGATTCTACTTTTTGGGAAATATCTCGGGAACTAAAATTGGTATTGCTACGAAATTTGGAGCATATGTTCATAATGAGGTGACAATTACATTCAAAGAAAAAAAACTGAAAAAAAATCATTTATGACGTCCCCAAGGCGCGCCGAAATTGAAAAAATGAGAAAAAAAGATAAATTTTGCCTAAATTTCGATCAAAAGTTTGTGTTAACTTGGCCTGTACCACTCAAAATACGAGAAAAACACAATTTACCACCTATAATCTCATGTTACGAAGAAAATACTTCAAAATAAAGTATTCGTTGGGTTTTCATGGGGCGCCAAAGCATCAAAAATAATTTACGCTCGTTTTGATCTGTATATCTGACCTTATGACGCCAGTAAGGGGCGCCAAAATAGAAAAAATTCAAAATCTTGCCTTAAACTTAATCAAAAGGTTGAATTCACCTGACCTTAGAGAATTTATCACTTACTTTGTTAGAATTTGAAGTAATTGCTCCATAATGATTGATTTATTGTTCTTATGAGGCGCCAAACCTTCAAAAACATTACGCTTAATTCGCTCGTAAATCAGAATCTTCCTAATTTTGGTTAATATTCAGTAATGTCAGAAATTTTTAAGCTATAAGTAAAATCTTATGAAATACTAGATTAAAATGTAAAATTTAGGAATTTTGAAACTTATAAAGGTTAGTTAAACTTGGTAAGGGTTAGCAAGAGCTATTTTGTAAAAGTAAAAATGGAAAATTAGCAGAGGTTTCAGATTTATTAATTGTCCTCGATATCACTTTCTTCATCACTTTCAAACTCTTCGTCGTCTTGATCGTTCTCTTCATCATCTCGATTTCCACAATCATCACAATCACACGCATCACAACATTCCATTTCGTTGACCTTGCATGGGCAAGTTACATCACATTGCACTTTACAGTCACAGGTTACGAGCGTCAGGACCTAAAAATAAATCGGTTATTAATAATTAGTAAAATGAAATAATTTTGATTTCAGATATAAGGGCTTTCTAGAAAAAATTTTTTTTCTGAATTTAAGGGTTTAATAAGAACATAAAATGATAAGAAGTGACTCTTTCCAGTTTTAAGTGACACTTAATTGTCAGCAACTATGACATGGCTGTGACAAGTATGAATAACATTACATCATCAACAGCCAATCAAATCATCAAGATAGGGTTAGAAAAATATCATAACTTGAAAAGAGACGCTCACATTAAATTAATTATACTTATGACAGATTGCATCAATTACCTGTAATTATATCCTTTGTTATCTCATGAAAATTTACTAGAAGTAGAATAGTATACTAAAAATTTCCTCAGCCAATGCTGGATTGCAAGTCATCCAATTAACGAACAGACCACCATCATCGACTCCCCAACCATGATCGGATGGATCACACCTGTCAATCCAAGGATCAAGACACATTCTCCATATTCTTGCTTGATAGTTTGCACGTTTGATATGTTGGCGTAACACGTTTTGACAGGGTGGCAATGATTCTGATGATACTTTACCATTCTTCCTGCAATAAATGTTGTATCTCAGGTCATCAATCGATATTCCCAATTCCAAAGAATCTTTCTTCCCATACATATGGCAGACAAAGGCTTCGAGGATCGACACATTCTCTTCGCTTATGTCCCAAGTTGTGCCAAGTTCTGCAAAGGCTTTGACGTACTCACTTTTCTGGATCATGACTTTTAGTGGTTTGATCTTGCCACGTCCGGAAAATGCACTAATCGAATCGCAGCCAGTAAAACAATGAAAACCAGGTAAGGCTTGCAATAACATTTCTTTGTTGAATTTAGAGTCGTCAATGCGCGTGAAGTACGTTTCGCAGACCAGATTCAGATCGATAAGCCTTTTGTGATCTCCAGATCCAGTGAGGATGAAAATGTTACAACCAATTGCATGTAGATTTGAAGCAGCGAGAATGAATACATCTGTATCAGGGGTAGAGATAATGATGTTTTGATATTTTGAGCTTGCGTCATTTGCGTGCAACAGCATTCGTGTGTCGGCTTCTTCTTGATTTGAGTGCAAACGGTTGCAGATTGCCATTTGGTGTTTGGTGAATTTCCACGTCTCAGTTGAATCGTTGACATACATGGTCTTGTTATCCAAAAGATGTCGTTTTGTTTTCCAATCATTCAAGAAAAATGTAACCAACTTATTCTTGAATTCACCAGAAGAAAGAAGCTGACCCCACTGTTTGATTGGTGCTGTAGAAACGATTTTCTTTACAATCATTTCTCCAGTAGATCTTCTTTGACGTTCGATGTCTTTGATTGAGGTGTCGAAGTAGACGTCAAATACGACATCAAGACGAGATGCTGACGGGGAGCCATTGACGATTGCTTTCAGGAGCTTAGTTGAAAATTGGTCAAATGTCAACCCACTGGACTTGAGTTGTCGAACATAAGCCATACCATCAACGATGAAAGCATGGTCTTTTTGTAGCATTTCAACTGGGACAGTATCTCCTTCAACAGTGTGTAATAATTTTGACTTTGCAGTTTTCTTCAGGGTACCATCTGGCTCCGATAGCGAGAGTGGTAATTCAATGAGAGGGAACGAGAGCAACTGTTTGAGATCAACCACTCTCGTTTGGGCAATAATCGCGATTTTGGCAAAGAGCTCTTTGGTGCTTTCAATCGCAACCAACCTTGCTTTGTGTTTGGCAGCTTTTGATAGGGGAATATTTGAGAAGGTTGGAAGTTTTTGCTTCTTCATGCGATCAAAAATTGATAGCGTGTGACCCTCTTCCAGACGTTGTTTGTTAAAAGTGACCATAAGTTCCTTACCGATTCCTTTGGCTGAAAGCATTTTCTCTGCAACAACCTCTTCCAATTCAATTCCCCTCGAGATTGACAGCAATGGCATACCAGCAAACGGATGGACGAAGGTCTCCTGTAGGATTGAGAGGATCGACTGGACAGCATTTTCATCTTTTCTAATTCGAGCTGGTGAAAGATCCTTGTGTTTGTGCTTCTGACGATGCTGGTGAAAGACTTCACGAAGGGATGCTCTGTACGTAGCGTTAAGCTCCCATCTATGGACTGCTCCTATGTTTGTTGAGAAGCCAGTTGTGTCTTGGTGTCTTGGTGTCTTTGTTTAGGGTCATCTCAATCACCTTGTCGGTCTCCACTCTGTTGAAAACACCGTCACTAATCTGTGCAGTAAAATTGCCAAGAAGAAACTGCTCGTATATTTCAGGAAATTCGGTTTCCAAAGCAAGCATATCGCCAAGCATCACTGAAAGGTACCTTGCGTAATTGATGTTGTCGTAAGCGAAAGCAAATGGGATGATTTCGCGGATACATTCAAGAAGAAGATCCCACAAACCAGCTCTGCAGGCGTAAATTACATTCAAAAGTAGTTCCACCATTTCAATGTAGCTAATCCAAAATTTCGGCAAGCTGAATTCTGAGGCTTTAATCTGATCCTTAAGGTCAATGTAATTGTTGAAATACTCCTCGATACATGTATCTGCGTCTATGGTATCGTAGATTTGTTTGTCGATCTTGTCCAAGACCAATTCATTGCAAGCCTCATCAACTCGACCACACTTTCCACTTTCCACCAATTGGCCAATTAGAAGGCGCTGGAGGGCTTCATAAAACAGCTTATACATCCGGACACCTCGGTTGTAGCTTTTACCACGCAAGGCTGAGTCAACAGAACCTTCAGCAATGACTGAACTTTGGATTAAGGCGTCTTTCAGTCCACCATCAGCAAACCGTTTGGACAGGATATGCATGTACGTCATGATCATATGAAACATGCCCATCATCAGCACACAATTACGAAACTTCTCTGGCTCTCTCCATTTGATCTCGCATGCTTTGCAATAAATCGCTTGGTCGAATACGCAGACAATTGATTTTAGCTTCAAAGATGCCATCATCTCCAAAGCTCGTGAGAGAACCTGATAAGAAAAGAAAAGTTAATTTGAGACATAAATAATCTAATGATCTACGCAATCACTGCCCAGCCCGAGATTAGCCGTTACCTGTTTTATCACCCTGATTTCTTTAAATATGAAATATATTGATATTTAAACTAATCTAAGCGAATTAACGACATAATAGATGGAAGTCTAACCTGATGTATAGTTGATTTCTCGGTTGCTGGTTTGTTTATACAATTAAGATATTCGATAGACGATTTCATTACAGGAATCCCGTCTTGGATGGAGATGTTGAAGCCAGACCAGCTTGGGATAATCTGTCGTGGAGAGTAGTCTCGACGCAGGAGAGTCCAGATAAAGTTAGATTTCTCTCTGTCAGCAAACAGCCAGTCTTTGAATGGATTTTCAGGAAATTTTCGATTTTCTGGATCTTTCCTTTTTCCTCCGAAAACGATAACGGCCTGATTATCATCATCTTGAATTTCAAATGATACTCGTTTCTGCCTCCGATAACGAGACGGTTCTGGTAGAGGTGGTGTCGTCACATTTGACGGGTTTTTTTTCATTTGGATTAGTAGATTGTTAACTTTATGTGTAGTTCCAGTGCCTAAGAAAGAGAGATGAGCAATTTTTATCGTTTAGATAATTTAAATGGGGATGAAATTGGGATTTCTTTTTGGACTTGGAGAATGAAATATTGCAAATTTTGGCAGAAATTATACCTGTTAGAGTTTCTTCATTTCTATCAATGTTGTCAGCGACGTATAAGCTAAAAATCTCCTTCAAGAAGAGGAAGTGCCATTCTCTTTCTGTTTATCAACAATCATGTAAGCGTTTTCCGTTTGAATTTCCATGAGTTGCGTGTAAGCAATACCATGTCCTAGTTTGTTTAGTGATGTGATGATCTCAGTGTTGTTCGTTAACGCTTTAACAATACTTGGGAGCAGGATGCTTTTCGGGGTCTTGACTCTCCCTAAGATAAAAAATAATTCCATGGTTAAAATAAAAATTCTCATCTCGGACGGAAAATGCTTTTCAAATAGCAATCGTATGATCACCCAGGCCCCAAGATGAAATATACATAAACCCTACTAAGCGATTCAAATGTCTATTAAAACAGGAATTATCATACCTTGAGTCACTGCATAGATGATATCTTGTGCAATAGACATCTTCAACCGTTCGGCTTTTTCTGTCAATGTGCCATCTTTACTTTTCAAAAGTGTTGAGAGGGCCATGTTCAGCATTGGTGGAATGACAACCTTATCCGGAGTTAGGTCTTCTGGTTGCGGTGGCCAAGGCATTGTATCATTCAGCTGTTTAACTTCCTTTCGTAAAATTGCAAAGCATTTAATGAATTGTTCTTCCTCATTCTGCTGTTCGTTCTTCAATTGGTCGTTTTCCTCCTTAGCTTTGATATATTTAAGTATAATATCTTCGATTGAGGCAGATTTGCTGTAAACATAGATCTCATTCCCAGAATCTAGGAATTTAAGAGATGGTGCTTGTGTTTGTAGATCCCTTTTGAAATTTTTTCTAGTAGAAGCATTCATTGTCAGATCGCTTTCTTTCAGTTTATCTTCCATAATTGATACAAGATGTTTGAGTGGAATTATTTCATTTGATCGGAAAGTCTCTAGATCCAAACAGAATTTTACAACTTCTTTGAATGCAGAATTTTTCTGAATTTTAACAAGAGCCACAAAGATGTGGTTAAATATTTCCTCCAATAGCTCAGAGCATAGATTGTAGTCGCAGTCGAACCCCACAGATTATCCTAAAGCCCCAACTTAGTAACTTAGATTTATTAAAGCCTTTATATTAAGCAATATCCGATGCAAAACAAAATATAACCATATTCCTGCTAAAAATTGTCATTATTTCATAGACATGTTCACAGATGATATAAGTCTAAAAACTTGTTAAAAAATTGCATACAAATGATAACCGCATTTTAACACAAAAATAAATGTATTTTATTCAACTAATATTGGTTTTTACCTTCATTTAGGAAATAAAATCTTAGATTTACAAGTTGATATTCTTCTAAGACTCATCTGAGTAAGAAAGTGCCAAAATATCTTGAGACTGTCTACTAAGGGACTAATATGGAAATATGGCAATATGAATTTGGGAGATATCGAAATATGTTGTACACATTAGTTTCATATGAAAAACTTCCTTGTCATCAATATTTTAAAAGCACCATATTATACCATTCACAAATAAAAAGTTACTTAAAAATGGATCTCCTTCTTTACAGATTTAGATTTCCAGTGCACAACATCTGTTACATTAGTATTCATGTGATAATATACCAAATTGTCAACCTTGAAATTGTCACATTTAGTTACAGTATTGCTAAATATTTACAACACTTTCCAGCAAACTTTTTTGTGAAATTTGCGTCTTGATAAACTAAACTCCATGACATTTGTATCATTGATCGTTAAATCACATCTTGGAACAATAGAGTTCCTTGGTTCAATTATTGCAAGAATGTTAATCTTTGTTCATATTCTCATTATGTGCAACAGTATCATTACATCATTGCCAGCAAGTTACATTGTATTGTCAGATTTAGAGGTCGTCAAACTTTGTTGAATTTGTAATCCTGGCACCTGAATGTGAAAGGAAAGAAAAATTCAAAATTTTGTAATGGGAAATAATCTCTTTACAGTAATCAATGCCAAATGTGTGGTCATTCACTGAAATCTCCCAAAAAAAAAAGACTTTAAAAAAGTGAGACTCTGCTTGATGGTTTGAGCTATGTTTGCCATGCATATATACTGAGCCATTAAAGAAGTTTACGGGAACGTACAAAAAGGACCACAGGGTACGTACAATAAGGTACACTGGGAACATACAATAAGGTTGACAAGAAACATACAATAAGGTTTACGGGGAACATACAATAAGGTTCACAGGGAACGCACAATAAGGTACAAGGGGAACGTACCTTATAGACCTTTTTTCAAAGAGGACGTCCTGTTGAATAATTATGTAGTCCAGCAGAAAAACAATGATAAAACCATGCATAATTATTACAATATGCATGATACAGTAATTATGCATGGCTCTATCATTGTTTTTATGGCTGGAGTACATAATTATTCAACATGACGTCCTCTTTGAAAAAAGGTCTATATGGTACAAGCGGAATGTACAATAAGGTACACGAGGAACGTACAGTAAGGTACACTGGGAACGTACAGTAAGGTACACTGGGAACATACAATAAGGTTAACGGGGAACATACAATAAGGTACACTGGGAACATACAATAAGGTACACTGGGAATGTACAATAAGGTACACTGGGAACATACAATAAGGTAGACGGGAACATAAAATAAGGTTCACGGGGAACCTACAATAAGGTACAACTTGTATGGATTCCACGAAATCTCGCGCCGAAGATATTTTTCCGTGCAGCAAGCCTCACGCCAAGCAAAATTTCTTTTGTACCAACGTTCAATTTTTCAATAAGGGTGCAAGATGGGAAAAGAGGCGCATGCGCCAACATAAATAATAAATTGACGCGAGCGCAAGCGAGTCAAAACAAATTTAGCCAAATGGAAGCTAAAAATCGATGGATTATGGAGTCATTCACGCCGAGCTGGATTATTACTTTACGCCAACTGAAAATCAAACAATCTTTGTATAGTACCCTTACGCCAATGCGCCAAAAACATTTCAGTTGTACGCCGAAGAACTTTGGCGTTAGTTACACGAAATCCATACTGGTAGGGGAACGTACAATAAGGTACAAGGGGAAAGTACAATAAGGAACACAGGGAACCTACAGGGAATGTACAATAAGGTATATACACGGGGAACATACAATAAGGTACTGGGGAACGTACAATAAGGTACATGGGGTACGTACAATAATGTATACGGGGAACTGCACAATAAGATACACTGGAACGTACAATAAGATACACAGGGAGCGTACAAAAAGGTACCCAGGAACACACAAAAAGGACCAACGGAGAGCGTACAAAAGGTACCCTGAAAGCATTCAAAAAGGACCATGGGTAGTGTACAAAAAGGAAAACGTACCAAAGGATCCCAGAAAGCGCACAAAAGATACAAGACAAGGGAGGGGAGCATACAAAAAGGTAAACAGGGAGTAAAAGCATCTATTATGATCTAGTTTTCTTTTTAGCATCTGGCATCAAGGCTAAAAATGGGGCACTGAGAAGAGTGCAAGCTTTTCCAAGTTTTGACGATTAATATCTAGATGGAAATCAGAAAGAAATTTATGCTCACCTTCTTCTCAAGTCAAGATTGGAATGGATTGGATTTCCATGTGTTTCAGCTTCTTTCTCCACCCTTCTTCTTCAAATATTTTTTCCCCGCTAAATCTTCGCGACGATTTTTAGTCACGTGACTGAAGAGCCTAGTCATAATGTGCAGCACGAATAAAGAAAACATTAACATCGAAAATGGAAGAAACGGAAAAAGGCCGTTTTAATAAATATTCCCCTATAGTAGGGAAATATTTAAAAAGAGTGTGGCCCTTTAACCAATTAGTATAAATATGGGAAAATATCAGGGGTGGTCAGAGCAAATTTTTCAAAAAATGAGCTAGAATGCTAAGCAACCCCAGCCCTGACCAGAGTTATAAAAAATTGTATTATATTTTTCTTATTAGGGTTGCGAGTTTTTGACACAGGGTAATATTCCCTCGCTTCTCCTAGTTCATCTAGGAAGTGGGAAGTCTGATCTGTGTAACTTTTGCTACTTGAGTCGTTCGCGGTGGAAATCTGTATTCTGTAGTCTTTTTTGGGCTTTGTATAAATATGTTCTTCGATAGAATTCAAAATTGCTCGGGGGCATTTAATCTAGAAACTGACGTACGCGCGGACAAAGATCTAAGCACAAAAATTGGTCTTTTTGTTTATTCCAAAAACAGATCATCTAAATATTTTGCCTGAAAAAAACCTTCGTTTTTCTCGCTTTGCATACTCTTACAGTGCACTTTAAGCTCAGCTTGGCTTAAAGGTTGAAACACGTATGTTATTGCGATGCTAGTAATATGAGCTTTCCCGCTCACATGATTTTGTTTTGTTTTGATCAAATATTAAGTACGTTCATGGAAAGAATTTTAAGTTAAGAAGGAACTGTCTGGACGTTGTTACTTTCTTGTTATTTTTTTTAATCAACTGATATGTCTCCAATGCTTCTTATTTTGTCGAACATTTGAAGGTTTTGCTGTGCTATGTTTTTCATGGCTCGTTTTTAACAATCTAGAAAACTCCGTCTTATTTCTTAAAGCTTTAAAATCTCAACCATTTCCATTGGTGGATTGATTGAATGAAAACGAATTTTAACATATCTTAAAAGTTTTCTCTCGTTTAAGATCACAATCTACGATGCCCCGCTGCTTCTCTTGAATACAAATGGTGAAATAATATGCCCCGCATTCAAAATGCTAACGAAAGAACTGCATTACTAGCTACCCAAGAAATAGCTTATGACGTGAAGCAATATGGAAACCAAGTCAAGTTAAGGAGTAGCGTCTATGCACACACCAATCATTATATCAAGCAAAGCAGACCGTTTTTCAATGGTAAACGTTTGTGTGGATATGTGTATTTTCAAGGAATGAGATGGATTTTAGCAGTCCTTTTCCTCGTCAACTTGTTTTGTTTCGATAGCTTGTACGTAGGTTTAGTTATGGACTTTTGTAACTTAGTATTTTTGTTGATCTTCTTGCAACACATGTGTGTTAACTGTTGCACGATGAGGCTAGTTCGTCAACAGCCTGTTATCCCAGAACAAAAATTAAGTAATAATTTCTACAAAGTTTCAATCGTTGAGATGACTGGAGTCTTTGCGGTCAATTATCAACAAAATATCGGCGCGTTGAAATTGAACGAACAAGAGGTCAAAATGCAAGCTTTTAATAGCGTTGCTGAAATGTTTATGAATCATGCTCAGAGATACTCCAACATCTGTTTCCTTGTGGTGATATGTATGTCAGGAAACAGTGCATATTTCACTTATCGCAAATGGGGTGAGTTGGGATTGAATCAGCAGTTTATGTTCATGAGAAGTTTATTTCGATGATTGTATTTACTTTTGTTTTATTTTATCATAGCCTCTTGAAACCAATGTATTTGACACACACACAGGTTTTAATCATTGCCTCCATCCATCACACACGGGCTTTGATTACTGCCTCCATCGAGTTCAGTGTCTGTGTCCAGCTCCAAAACTCTACCGCCACTTTTTTCCCGTAAACCGCCCTGACGCCCTAACTCTTTCTCGCATTGACTTTAAACGGACGATAGCATCGTCTAAGAAATATTTCGCAGATAAGACCTTTCCAAATTTGCATTGGTACTTAATTTTGCGAATGACACCCAAATCCATGAACTTTAATCCCAGTAAAATCTGTAAAGTAGATTTTAGACAAAGTTTCTGTTTTTAAAGTTACAGCTCTTTTGAAGACACCCCTTCCTCTCAAAAAATTGGCCATAATATCGCCCCAAGTGGAAAATTACACACCGATATTTTCCCACCGGAAATGATCAAATAAACAAATCCTGACTGCCAAATATAGGCTATTTCCATTGAGTTTCAAACCCGAGGGGCTAGAGGCGAAACTTTAACCCAACTCAGGCAAGAGAAATTGAAGCTACTTATTTATTTCCCATCCAAAACGCGCATAGAACGCGACGTAATCATGACGATGGACTGTATCTAGCGTAGCGGTTCCTTTGTTTTGGAGGACTACATTATTTGAAATCTAGTGATAGATTTTAGTTTCAATCCGGCGTTTGTGTAAAAACTACGCGCAGGTGTTCTGGATGGGAGATAAGTGGTTTCATTTCGCATCCAGGAGTCTCGCCTCTAGCCCTTCGGGCTTGAAGTGCAATGGCTATTTCACAGTCGAAATGAATTGTGGATAATCAGGGCTGCTTGCGCCCCCATAACGGCTTATCGTTGGTAAGACACAATAAAATATGTACAGTTTGAGACCAACAGAAAGTTGTTAATAAAGCGTGGTAGTCTTGATTACCCATCATTCCTTTCGATCGTGAAATGGCCATTGCGCTATTTTTTTCATCCCCACTGAATTTTCTGACTTGAAAACAATGGATTTCATATCCCCAGTCATAAAAACTTATGGAAATATTACAAAATTAAAGCATTCTAAAATTTAATTGAAGGAAAACTTGGTTATTTAGAACATTCCGAATAAAAATTTCCATCTAAACAGGGGGTGATCTAAAAATGACTGACAGTCCGTACTTTTTCAAACATTCTGTTCCAAAAGTAGGGCTTCTTTCCATAACTTTAAGATTTGTCAATGTGCCTTTTTTCCAGAGTTGGGGGATACTTAGGCAAAATGTGTGCTCGGTATGTGGGAGCCATAAGGGTCCCTTTTTCACACTTTCAAAAGTCCCTCAGAGAGGTACAAAAACCAATAAAGACCAACTGAGCCTCTGTAAGGGTTCCAAAATTACGAAAATCAGAAACCAACTCCCTCAACGGGTTATAAATTCTTGAAATTTGGACTAGAATTTGAAAACTTTGGGTAATAGTCTCTCTGAGGGTGGCTTAATTATCCAAAAAAGCTACTTTTTCCAGGTTTTCCCAGAGCGCTTGGAACCCTATAGCTTGAGGTAATACCTCGTTGGAAAGATAATTCTGATCCCAATGGCTAAAGTATACCTTAAAGTAAGAAATTTTGGCGGAAAGGAAATTTGGCAGATCTTTTTTGCTGTTTTTACGCCATTTTAAGGATAAATTTTTCAGCAAACGCCAAATTAAATTCCCGCCAAATTAAGTTTTCTCGTCCATCCGCTAAATTAAATTCCCGCCAAAATTTCTTCCTTTAAGGTATTTAAGTATATTGTTCCCAACAGGATGATTTTTTAAGCCACATTATCCAAATCAACGGGTTTGAGACAACTACTGTCCTACACAATTGAATCAAACCTGACTTCTTAATATGAAGATTGAAAATATTCAACAACTTCTTTTAATTTTTACGATAATTTGTAAACACTATATTTACACAATGGAATTCTAAAAAAATATACAAAAACTAAGACTTAAGCATTCTTCGCCAGATTTTCTAGAGATTTTAAAACTTGGGATGAATCTTGATCGCTCAATGAAACACTCTTCTCCAAACCGAAATCTGAAAAGAGAAAATTCAATAAATATATATCGCGAAAAAATGAAATGTAGTCCTCCAAAACAAAGGAACCGCTACAATCTCCCTTGAAATATATTGAGATTTTAGTGTATTTTAACGTTTTTCAGAATTTAAAGTTCGGGCGAGAATTGCTATTTTAGCACTTCCACTTTCTTCCATTGAATATTTCGATTTTAGGGGGGTTCGGTGGCTTCTAGGCTATATTCCAAGCCTCATTCGAGCAAATTTGAACTTTTAAATCCTGAGATCCTAAGGTCCTCCTAAGTCTTAAGTCTCATGTTAAAACTCAGAGTTAAAACTCTACTTTCCAACTGTAGTTTAAGGCGCTTAAAAATCAATTGTGGTGTTCAAAATTACACCGGGAATTCCCCTTTGTCTCGAATATTTCTTGAAGGATTGTAGATACAATCTCTGTGCGTTCTATGCGCGTTTTGAATGGGAAACAAGTGGCTTCAATTTCTCTTGCCTGAGAAGGGTTAGAAGTTTCACCTGTAGTCCTTCGGGCTTGAAACTCAATGATAGTGATGAGTGGAGGTCCTCGTAATTCTTTAGACAACAAAAGTTGCACTAAAAAATTTGTCTTTTAAACAATTTCTTTCGAAGAAAAGGCCAAGCAGATAAGTGTACCTTTACAGCCAAACGACCATTTAGTGTTTCACCCCTGTGTCTCTCCTTCTCAGATTTACATCTCAGCTTTTCAAACTAGAATCTCTGTCTCTTAGATCTTTAATTCTGCTTCTCTGCTTTTAATAAATGCATATCTCCTTCACAGAGTTCAAATATTAGATATACAAGGTCAGATCTTCAGAGAAATCCATTATAACCACAAAAAAGATTACCGTAAAAATCCCTAAAAACAAAGATAATTATCATAATTCAAAAAAGAAAAAAAAACATCTACAAAGAAGAATGACTGAAATTCAGAGTAGCAGAGAAGTAGAGAAGAGAAGTGAAGAAGTTGATTTGGCTGCAGAAGCACACTCATTCAAGCAAACGGTGGTAGTAGAAAAAGTCTCACCAAATCTAGCAGTCATCTTTGGCTCTATTCCACTGCATTCACGAACTAAGAATGGCATATCAGGATTCTCTTTCTTTAAGCTGACATAGTGATTCTCAATGAAGTTTCTGAAAAAGATAAAATCCAATATTTTTATGATTCGCTGAGCACAGCATTGTCAGTCAGGGATATCCTTGCAATTGCATGGGGGTTATTCGAAATCAAAAAGGTCAACTCTCTTAAAAAATCATATATAGACCTTCTGCTAGGCAAAATGTCATGTTGTGTAATACTCCTTTTGCACATGACGATATATTGCACAACTAATTACACCATAGATTTGTGTAATGTCGACATACCTTGTCTAATTACGCCATAACAACTATCTGGTCTACAAAGTTGTTACTCGGGGGAAACAAGGCATGTCCCAAATATATTTTGCGTGACGCGCACAGCGTCCAATTATTCCTTAATGTTCATATATAGCTCAAAAGAATCATATCAACGAGCAGATTTCGAAAAGTGCTGGGTCAAAAATTTGCATTAAGCCAATCTCAAGATATCGGTCAAAAATTGATTTTGACGTTATAAAATACATCGAAAAAATACGTCATAAGTAAGATTCAAATGACGTTATTATTGAAAAACAGCGATAACTTCAATTTTATTAATGCAACTAACACCAAATTTTGACTGGAGTTGTAAACCAATGATTCTGAAATATTTGTTAAAAATTCTCAGAAAATTTGAATGACGTCATTTGTCGGGAAAAATTAAAATACGACAAAAAATGCTGACGTCATCATGAATTTTCAAGATTTTTTTCATGAAATATTTTAGAATCGTTAATTTACATCTCCAGTCAAAATTTTGCTTTGATTTAGTAAATTAATCGGAATTATCGCCTTTTTCAATAATGACGTCATTTTAAAAAATTGTCTTTTTGACGTGTTTTTTCGATGTATTTTATAACGTCAAAATCAGTTTTTGGCCAATATCTTAAGATTGGCTTAATGTAAATTTTTGACCCAGCACTTTTCGAAATCCTCTCGTTGATACGATTCTTTTTAGCTATATATGAAAGTTAATGAATAATGGGAAGCAGTGTGCGTCACGAAAAATATATTTGGGACATGCCTTGTTTCACCCGAGTAAAGTAGTTAGTGATTTTTTTAAACAGCTTAATTTGTTAATTTAAGGTTTCATTTATAATTACTTTAAAGACCAGATAGTTGCTACAATGGAACTAGACAAGGTGTGTCTAGCGGGAAATTAAATATCACCTATAAACATGTTTTGTTCAAATTGACATTATCCCAAATTGGCATGCTATAACGCTTTCTGGACTGAAGGTAGTAGGTTGATATGCGGAACTAAGTCAATAAGCGGCTAGTTCGAAACATGGGTCACGGAGCACAGGTCCAGAGCACAGGTTACAGGTCACGGGGTGACGGGGCAGCTCTGATCAAAGTAATTCAAACAAAAAATGTTTTAAAAATGCTAAAAATTATCGAAAAAATCAATATAAAGGTAATTTATCCACGTATGACTATCTAAAACGTCAAAATCTAACCATGTGCTTTCCACTTGCTTTCAAAGACATATTATTTAAAAATTTTCATGATAATACTATTTTGTGCCCTGAAGTCGGGTAACTTGCATCAGTGGAGGGAAACTTGCATAGCCCTCAAATGAATGACCTGGCTGGTGAACACAGTCAAAAATTGTGTGACATTTTTGGAAAGTCAAAAAATTGCTCTTTTTGGTAAATTTAGAATAAAATCATAAATAATCATTTTTAGGCTTTGAAATTTTACACCCAGGGTCGATGTCTTAGCACCCTATTGTCATAAATTTTTCGGAAGATTTTATGGGGTATTTTTGAGGTTACCATCATTTTTATAGGGTAACCTTTGAAACACCACATCTTTTAGTAAAAACTATTTTAATCTCTAAAAACTAGAGAGCATACTCTATACTGACATGGCAACACTTGGTCAAAAAAAGTGCGAAAATTTGAAGATTTGGTGTGATTTTTGAGGTTACTTTTTGGTGGATTGTAGTAATCTCAAAAACCCATCAAAATTTGAATTTTAAAGATTCTGATTTCTTCTACTTCTAATAATCCATCTTGAGATGTGATTTAGTTTATGATTTGATGTTATAGTCATGCAAAACAAATAATATTGATCTTTGATTAATAGCCTCATTAGCTTTAGCTTAACACAGGATTACAGTGAAAATGGTACTTTTCTACAAGAGTAACCTTAAATATACAACCTTTTTGTTTATCAGGCATAATTTTCCATGATGAATTTTGCTTCTATTACCTTTATCAAACCAATTGCCAACAAAATATCCACTTTTTTTTGAAGCCAATTAGATGATAAAGGGGTTTATGAAAATTGTGAATTGGTAACCTCAATTTAGCCCCAAAAATACAGCTTATAAGAAATCCAAATTAGTTTTGCTTAGAATGAGGCCTACTTGAGGCATATTTAAATTTTGAGCAATTTTGCTTCAGTAGG
Organism: Clytia hemisphaerica; assembly: GCF_902728285.1. Classification (NCBI taxonomy): domain Eukaryota; kingdom Metazoa; phylum Cnidaria; class Hydrozoa; order Leptothecata; family Clytiidae; genus Clytia; species Clytia hemisphaerica. The sequence goes on along the minus strand of NW_027103253.1, from coordinate 1,063,168 downwards.
TATTGATTTATAAGCTTTAGAATGAGGTAACCTCATTTGGGTAACCTCACTTTAACCACATCATATTTCTAAGTATTATTCAGGATTGAAGTAACCTCTTAAATTCGTGTTTCTTCTAAAACAACGAGAAATTTCTATACTTGAGTTCTTCAAAGTTTTGACATGGTAACCTCAAAATTCCACCAGATATGGTATCAGATATGACAGAAGGTAGAAATGTCACAAAACCCCCCTTTATTTTTGACTGTGTTCTGGTCATTAAAATACAAAGTTAAATCAAACAAAAATGGAAGAGTAGAGCTGCGAGCGGAGCTACGTATCCAGGCCATATTTTAGAAAGGCAGGACAGCGTCCATTGGTCGCCACAAAAGGGCACTTTTTCTTGTGTTTTTCCGCTAAAAAGGCTGCTTTTACCAAAATTTTAGTGATTTCAGGAGGGGCAACGTCTGATGAAGGGTATAAAAAAAAGGGCATAAAAAATGGCCTGGTATCGTATCCTTTTTTGCCCTCGGAAATCCTGGTGTGTCGTCCGCCCCCCTGTTACAGACAAATTCTGGCATGGCCCATTAAAAACTTCAGTCTTAAAACAATGAAACAATGAAATTTTTCTTTTCTTTAGTTCTCAAACGAAAGCAAGAATTAGATGCAAGCGTTATTTCTTCAAAGAATCATTTCTGATTATTGGATGAAAGCGCTTTACCTTCATTTGATACTTCTTTTTAAACAATCACACGGCATTTATTGATTTATTACGAAAAATATATATTCTAATATTATCAATCTTACCTAACTCCCAAACTTGAAGAAGATGTTTGGCAGAGGTGGATTCTAACTTCTCTCAGTTGTTTGGAAATTGATGCCAATCGAAGCGCAGCCATTTTTCTTCTTCAGATCAACACTGACCTCTAATCTAACTCGCTAGAGGCAGCAAGAGAAATAGTGATATCTGTGAATTCGAAGTTTCCTAGAGTAAATTCTTTTCCTAAAGTTTCATACACATTGGTTTCACTCTATGAAATTGCCATATTTGGCATGCTGTAAAAGTCGGATCCGGACCTTGGACCCTGACCACGGACCCTATTTCGAACCCAAGATCGGACCTCAAATCGGACCCCCACGCCATCTAAAAATGTCGGACCCATATCTAAAAAACCGGGCCCATATGGCGCGCTAAAACGAAATAAATACTACCTTAAAGGAAGAAATTTTGGCGGGAATTTAATTTGGTGGATGGCCAAAAAAGTTTTTTCAGAGGGAATTTAATTTGGTGGATGGGACGAAAAAACTAAATTTGGCGGGAATTTAATTTGGCGGTCGCTTAAAAATTTAACCTTAGGATGATGGCGTCAAAACAGCGAAAAAATAGCAAAAACACCTTAAAAGAGATCATATTTTCAAAATGTTTAATTTGCCGGGAATTTAATTTGGCGGATGGCGGAAAAAAGAAATTTTGGCGGGAACTTAATTTGGCGGATTTCAGTCAAATCCGCCAAATCCGCCAAATTTTCTTTCCGCCAAAATTTCTTCCTTTAATATTTTGAAATTCTGCGAGCAGAATCTGTGATTGTAAATATTTTATCTATATAACCGAGAGCGAGACCAATTTAATTTGTTGTTCTACGGGCCCGACCGACCCTATTTTTGCTAAAATCAAAAAAATAATAATAATGAATTTCCATTACAATATATTTTACACACTAGTTATTTGTAAGAATTAAATTTGAATAAAGCTGAAAATTAATTCAATTCAAAAAATTTAGAAAACCAAGCATTCCATACACGAAGATTTTATCTTCATCGAATCGAAGATGAAAAAAGTGAATTTTTGAACCAGATATTTTTTGGAAAACATTTTCGGTACTTTAACAACCCTGATAAATGAAAAATTAATTTTTATTTTACCGACCGACCGACCGACCCATATTTTGCTAACGATCTGCCCGTAGAACAACAAATTAAATTGGTCTCGCCTAGGGGAAAAAATATAACAATATATATAAGTAGAAAATTACAGTACGGGTAACGACCCAGGAAATTCTAATTGTACATATAAAACCCTTTTGTGTTTACGTTTTATTTTTATTATATAATGTACAATGTAGTCAACCTCGTCCCCGTGTATCCCAGGCTTTATTTACGTTACTGATTGACGCCAGAGAATACCCTGGTGTTGGCTGATGCGAGTTCCCCCTCTCAGAGGGGGAACTTCTCAAAACAATACGTCATAAAAAAATCTGACGTTACAAAGTTACACTGCAATGCAATGGTTTCAAACCCAGGAACGAATGAAATCTGACGTTTTGTTTTTGAATTACGTAATCTTGCGCGTTCGAAAACCAGCCAATGCCAGGGTATTATCTAGCGCTATCAGTAAGCATAAAAAAGCTGATAATGCGCAGGGAACGAGGTTGCAATGTAGTGTATTTTTTGTTAAAGCCATTGACCTTTTACCTTTTTTAATAGATTACCTACCTATATCCGTAAAAAAAAAAAATACTATTTATAAATACATCTACGGTGACCTGTTGTTCCATCCCGTGCGTTTTGACTTTTTTAAATCGGGGTCCGACTTTTTTAGATGGGGGTCCGATTTGGGGTCCAAATTAGGGTCCGATTTGAGGTCCGATTTGGGGTCCAAAATAGGGTCTGGGGTCAGGGTCCACGGTCCGGGTCCGACTTTTACAGTATGCCGAAATATTTCAATAGTATTTCAACTTTTGGCTATACTTCAAAATCCTGACCGACGGTCTCGTGATGTAAACAAACTTTTTTTGTATGGATAGATTTTTTCCATGCTTTTGCTTCTCATGCTGACTATGATATCAAAGGTGATTCAAGGCCCAGGAAGTTTTAGGGCAGGGATCAAAGAGGTAAAGAGGTATACTAGTGTATATATATAAGAATTGCGAAGCGATCCAGGCAAGTCACTCGATTCGCAAGTTGCAAGCAAAATATTTATAGGGTCACGCGATTTTAAAATAGAATCGTAACCCTGCGAAACCCCGACAACTGCTAGGGTCCAGGAAGACTTAAGAGATTTACTCAAACACTTCAGGCGTACAAACTTACGATGTTTACTTATAAAGTAAAGGAAAATTATACAAATCTTTTTATGAATCGTTGGAAAATGAGCACTTTCAAATGAATGCCCAGCCGGCAAAAAAACGTTTAAAAAACGTTTAAAAAACGTTTTTCACAACGTTTGGAAAACGTTTTTTTCAGGTTGTATTTGTCGCACTTTACAACGTTTTTTCACAACGTCAAAAAAACGTTTTTCAAACGTTTATAGATTACGTTTTTGCAAGGCGTTTAAAAAACGTTGTTTCGACGTTTTCTTCTAGCCACTTGAAAGACCTCTTTTTGGAACGAATTATGGACGTCTCTATGACGTTTCCGAGACGTCTTAATTTTATTAATTTCGGTATGGTACGTTTCTGAGACGACTTAAAAACGTCTTGAAAAGTTATTTTAGATTAGTTTTCTCTAAGACGTTCTTTGCCAAAATAATTCCTATTCATTGCACTATTATGAGAAAGACCGTACACACATTTGAATTTTCTTTGAATGCTCTTTTCTATATAATTTTCTGGGTATCAAAATCTACAATCAGTATAAATTAAACATAATGAAATCCAAAATTTGATGTTCTTTCTCTTCCGTCCTTCCTTTCTGGCATCTTTGTGATAATCATTCCAAACGTTTCCAGTATGATTGCTATTCGAAGTGTTAAAA